>NW_020955404.1:323685-364320 GCF_003031625.1 Empidonax traillii | reverse complement strand
ATAGGGAAAAAAAAAAAAAAAGGAAAAGCTAATAGTTTTGTTGAAATTGGAAGTCTTGAATTTAAATGTCCCGCCTGGTTCATGCCCTCACCTTAAAAATTATATTAACATGCAGCTCCTAAGAGAAAAAAGAACAACAATTATTTCATTTTTTAACTGAAATGTAGTTCGTGCTCGTCAGGTACCCCAGGCAGCTACACCATAAGACAGTGCCTATGCCATGCCTTCAGGGCACATAACCAAGCAAGTAGTTCTGTTTGACTTCAGTATTAGCTTAGCTCATATAGTCTATTTTTTTTCCTGTGGCAAAAAAAAAGGTAGGTAAGCATCTTAGATTAAGAAATGGGCCATGTTTTAGTGGGTGCAGTCACTGGTCCTTCTTGACTAATAATTTGCATTTGTCAATATCTTGTCAGATCTGTATGACCTGCTTTACATGAAGTCAAGTCCTCTTCTGTCCTGCTAATGCCAGCAGGTTAGAACACACCTACTAATGTGTAGTGGAGTGTGTAAGCAAAGGAGTACCCGTTCCTTGTTCATCACTGACAGCTGAGCCAAAAGGATCAGCACAAGCATTTCATTCCCTCAAGAACTGACAAAGGTAATCGAATAAAATTCCAGGGTTTATTTTCATACCTTCTCAAGCACTCTACTTTATTTAAAAGATTTCCATATTTAGCACTAGAGGATAATTTGAAGCATCTGATACAGCGTCGTCGTTGCCACTGAGCAGGGAACGGCTGTTAGGCTACAAGTAGTGGAGATGGTTGTCTAGCTTGCATGGGGCTGGAAGCGCAACAGTTTTTCATCTCTCTTTTCTGGTATCTTGTGATAATTTATTTTGTTTGTTCCTGTCTTTCATAACAAGTGTAGCACTACTCCAGCACCAGTGGGTTTCACAGGAGCTGCGTGTCCAGGACTGCAGCAGCTCCCCATAGGGGAGGCCACGCAGGATTCAGCAGCCAGGCCCCATCCCACTGCCCCAGCCAGGAGCAAGCATCCAGAGGCACCAAGGCAGCTCCAGTCACAGCCTCAGGCATTGGACACTCCGTGGGAATAAGGATGGGCTGAGACTGGTTGGGAGAGCAAGTTCTGTAAGCAACTTGCTAGAATTCAACTGCAATATTGGTTACTATCCCAAATGGCTTAATCTATGAACTGCTTTCTATAGCATTATTCTGGATATTACAGCTTGCAAACAGTGGATGAAGATGAACAGAAATTAATTTTTCTGGTTTTAGAAGTTCACCATATTTATTTATTTACAAATGCAGTCTCCTGTAGCATTCTCTGCATAAAACTCCAGCTTCTCAACACAGAGACTGTTTTCCTAATAGGTTTCTCTTCAAGAATTTTTTATGCTTGATTAACTAGAGTCCTTACTGAGCTTACATCACCCAGATTGCTGCCATTATTTTCTCCAGAAGAGGGGAACCTAACTAAAAACAAGTTTTGCCAAATTATTCAGCTGGGCATTTTGACCCACAATAATCACTATGTAATTGCATATATTTTAATGTATCAGAATGTAGAGGGAGTTACACATGGGGAAAAAAATCTAAAATGTTTCTGCCTCAGTAAACTCTTCTGTTAAGTACAGAAACAGAAAAAGTAAATTACTTCATTAATTGTTCCTGACTTCACTGAGTTAACATAGCCTGTGTCAATATATTCTGATCCAAAGATACTATTCTTGTTATTAGATGTTCTGCAGCTGCTTTTGTTAAAAATCTCAATATTTATGCTCTGGGAGGTGCCAAAGTGAAGTCTTGCTTAAGAGCAGTAATGTAAACAACATTATACCTCCCTTCAGCAGGAACTACTCACACACCTGTCCTTTTTGGAAGAGTTTCAATCTGCTGTTTTTATTCCCCAATGCTTGTGAACTCAGTAAGTTAAGGATGGGAGGTTTTGTTTCAGTTGGGCTTTTTTGGGTTTGGAGTTTTTTTCCCCTTTTTGATGTATGTGCCAGCTACACCTTTTCTCCAATCCTTACTTGATCTGAAGGTTGGCATGTCTAATCACAGGAGCGTTCAAGGACCTCAGGGTGTAGTGAATATTTTGCGTGCTCCACCTACTTCCACTGTGCTAGCTGCTGTTATCTTAGGCATAACTATTACCTCAGACTTGCCAAGTATTAGGTATGTGACATGACACATATTTTCCCACAATGTCTTGCTCGTCCTCACAGATGTTAATATCTCACTCAGCCGTGGGAAATACTTCTTTGTGCACTGGCATATTGATGCTAGGAGTGAATATCATAAAATTGGGAATTCTTATTCCCTGGAGCCTCCACATTTCACTCTAGCATGTCTGACTCACTGCATTTTGCATTGTCCCTCTAGGATTTGCAGGTGTCCCCACTGTACTCCCCAATATGTCTTTGCAGGTGAAGGTATAGAACAAATTGCAGGATGGGGCTGGTGGTGCATTCCACCATCCCTGAGTTGGCACTTCTCTCCACAGTAAACCAAAGAGTCACAAATTACAATAGATTTTATTTTAATTGATGCTTTCAGCAATGAAGGCACAGTTAACTTCTACTATAAGGTCAAATCCAGGCTCCTGCCTTCTCAGGGACAGCTTGGAGCCACTTAAAAGCTGAAAACACTCTGAGACCGCTCAGGTTTTTGACACTTCTCACCATCACTTGACATAGTTCAAGTACAGGCTGGGAGAGGGACATTATTACTAGTGCAGTAATAATACACTTGAGTATTTCGTAAAGGTTGTGACATGTCTTTTGTAATGTATTTTCAAGCTTCCATAAAGACAGCAAAGCATAAATATGTGTTGTCATTACTGTTGAACTCAGAAACAAAACATTTACAGAACAAATAATACTGTAGCACGTGGTTAAATCCCACCAATGTCACATCTGTTGACAGAAACAATGGGGCATATCAGCTCTCTGGAAATGGAAATATTTTCTCTGTGTTGTGAGAGATACCTGAAGACCAGGACAAACCTATGTGCCTTAGAGCTGGAACTGTAGCAAGGTGATTTCCTTATAGCCTCGCAGAGATAACTCAGCCACCCTCTTTGCCCTGCAAATGCTTCCCTACATTTTTGATAATTACCTAATCTTATAGTAAAGGATTATTGCAGTAGATATGCAGTAATCTTATTATACTAAATTTAAGAACAATAAGTCTTACGTATTGCAGAGTTTGTAGTATGTCTCTAATTCTTCCCTTACCAGTCAAGATCCCTATGTTAACAAGCAGGGCTTTGGAGATCATGCATATGACAGATGCACAGGTGAGGCATTAACTGAAGATGCAAAATCTCACAGTTTTCTAACCATGTTGGATCAATATCTAAAATGCTCTGAATTCTGTCACTGAAAATCTCATAGCAAAGCAAAACCAGACTTAGATCATTGCAACATGGATACGATACCTGCAGGCACACAGTGTGGCTCTTGGGGATGGTCCTGTACAGGGCTAAGGGCTGACTAAGTGATCCAACTCAGCATATTCTGTGATTCTATGATACTTACAACATACAATTCTGTTACTTAACAGTCACGAAAGAAGAATTATTTACAAGTGATGAGCTGCCCATCTAGACAACATATTTGCAATGTTTTAAGTCAAGCACAAGAAACCATCTGATCCTGGTTTATGTTACTGCCTCCAGTGCTAACACCACTGGAATATCAGCTGGAATTATGGCAGAGGAATTTTTCAGGGGAAAAAAGAGTTATCTCTGGCATAATCCTTACATTAGCAGTGAATGTAAATTACTAGAAAAATATTTCTCATATCCCTTGTGAGACAATGAAAAGCAGCTCTTATGTGCCTGTTCTGACACACCTTTACTGAAAGACCAGTAAATCCAAACAGTTTTCTGTAACTTTCTCGCATAAAATAACTAATTTCTGTAGATTGATCTTCTGATTACTATTATGATTTATAAATAATAATGGATAATTGAAATTGGTTTACCTCTGAAGTGATAAGGAAAGAAAAGAAGTATTTATTTTTTTTTCTGTACAGAGAAAGTAAGTAAATAAATAAACAAAAAAACCCAAAACCTGAAGTATCACTGAGATGTTGTCCCAGCGGTATTTTCTAGAAAGAGAGTTTGAAACTGGCAAACAGAAAACTTTAGGAAGACACATCTGCTAAGATCAGCTGTTAGGTCTACTATTGCAAACATGACGTTTTGCTTACACTCTGTTTCAGAAATGGTATTTAAAAATTATTGACAGAGAATTTTCCTGACACAAAGAGGGAAGGAAATGTTTTCAGAACTGTTACTGTCTGCCACAAAAGTTAATATTAAATGATTAAGTATAAGATTTAACCCATGACAGCTATCAGGCCATTGCCTTAACAAATTGAATCCACTGCAGACTGTAAAGGAGAACTGTAAGGAATGGGAGAATGGCATCTTCCTCCAGTTACCAATAATGGTTTCAGAGCATCAATAAATTCTGAATGAAAAATTCTATACTGTACTGATTTGGGACTGCACATTATAGCAAAGTGAGAAATATTTAATATATAAATAATATCTAATGTGTATATATATGCAGACTCATGAGCATACAAGCACATCCACATAGACACAAACTGAGTAACACTCATCACTGAAAACTATGAAGAATATTTGAAAAGAGACTGATTTGCTGCTGCATGCCTCCCATCCTATGCTTCATGTTGTCCTCTTGCCTAAGCATGGGACCTCTATGCTAGAGTGGAATTGCATAAAAGTGTAGACATCTCAATAGGTGTCCAAAATGCTTAAATCTCAACAGCTTTGCTACAGGTTTGTGGTTAATGTTTGGGCAATCAGGAAGCCTAAATTACTGTGCAGTTGCTCAGAAAGAGGGAAGCAGAAAATGGAGATCAGGACATCTCAGCTCTTAATGAAATGTATTCTTGATTTCACTTTTAGATGTTTTTAAGATGTAGCAAGTCACTTAACTTACCTGAATCTTATCTACATGCTGAGAATAATGCATGCTGTGCACTGACCTACAGGGAAGCTATCCTGACATGAAATGTGTGCATCAGAAGATACTGAGGAAGGGCGTCTTTCTCTGTCAAAAAGTTAAACTAAATTTTGATCATTTGAAGATAAAATATTAGTTAAGGCATTTAAACAAACCTTTTTCTGCTTTGCCTTATTATTTTCTTTTTGAGGGTGGGGTCATTTAGGAATCAGCCTTTGCTGATCACCTTATCATACTTCCAATTTTGTGTTAAATTTCTAGGAAAGCTGTTTCTTTGGAACTATAAAATAAATAATGGTTTTACTTGTTATTTCTTTCTTTCTTTTCTTTCCCCCCCCCCTTTTTTTTTTTTTTTTAATCAACACGAAAATAAAGTCCATACATAAAAATTAAAGTTTTCCAGGACCAGCACTTCCCATGTCTCATTTCAGGTAAGAATTATTTTCTTCTCAGATAAATTACATCACCTCATAAGTGATTGAAAATGCTGGCAGATTCCTGAGGTAATTTCATTAGAACCAGAGGGCAATCAGGAGCTAATATTCAACAGTGCTCCCTTAGGGTACAAGTTTTAGTTACATTTTAGTAGGAAAGCACACTGTAAAAAATAGATTAAAACATTGTTTTCCAAAACCTATAAACTTCAGTTATGAGCTAATTACTTAAAGCCTTGCTTTAGAAACTAAAGCTGAAATTAGCCCAAGGTCCTTCAACACGCTTCATTCCCCCATGAGCAAATACTGGTCCGAGGTTCCAACCAAGCACAGTAAACTTGGTATAGAGCAATTGCTGTCTACAAGTCAAGGTATGCAACCTCTTTTACAGCCAAAAATTATTACTCCATTGTGTTTTTTTTTTTTTCTTCTTAAACTGATCTATTCTTAGAGTGTTACCATGTCACCAGTGGGTTTTAGTTGCCACTGGGGCTCAAGAGGATTCTGAGCATCCGCTAATACCTCAATAAAGTAGGGGTTTTCAGACTTTCAAGAGACCAAAGGTGGAAGTATGACACAAAAAATCATGACTCAAGTATTACCAGTGTCATAACTTGAGGGAAGTAGTATGTGAATGTCATGAATACCAATTTTTTTTAATAGTGAGCATACAGAATTATACTCTGTCTATATAACAAATATATCAGGAACATTAAAATGCCTTAGATACTCAACTAAATGTTTTCATATATTCTGTGCTGAAAACTGAATAATGAAAAAAATAATAATGAAAAGGAAGCAAATAAAATGCATTTTTTAAACTACTGGAATATGAAAAGAATATTTGCTTTCATAGTCTGGCATTAATACTTGAAAACCAAAAGTGTAAGCAATGAAAATATGCCAAGAACAACAAAAGAATGGAAAGGCAAATGCTGAAAAAAAAAAAAAAAGAACCCTGCTTTTCCTTTTAATAATTGAAGTAAGGTTTTTAATATGGTGAAGCATTCCCTCAAAAAAATGTATGAGCCAAGTATCCAAGGAAACTATGTAAAAGAAGGACAAAGAAAACAATTTCTTAATGACTTATTAATTCATTAACATGCATCAATCATCTGTAAAACATAAAAACAGCTTTGGGACCTCAAATGTGGTATCACCAATAAGTTGTTATATGCCTATAGTGTTTCTTTCTCAGTTGCCTGAAGGATTTCAATTTGCCTGTTGTCTCTCTGTTTCTACTTCCTTCACACATCATGTTTGGTTATCATACTGAATAAACAGAGCAGAAAACACAAGTCTTACTGTTTCCTTTCCTTTTTTAAATTCAGAAATATTTCTAAAGTTTGATCCTACAGATTTCTGTCCCAAAGCATCACCTCTCTAGGTAGGCATTGCAAGAGGAACTTAGTTAACTTGGCTTTTTTTTTTTTTTTTTTAAGCCACAGCCTCTGACCTACTTGCTTTGCAATGTGTGGAAGTTACAGTTGTCAAAGCAGTTTCAGCAATACCTGCATGACTTTTCAGACCTAATTTCTTCATGTGGAGGAAATGGTATGTTTTCTTTTAGCAACTGCATTTTTTGTACTATGATTAGTTTTATTTGTACAGTGATTAGGAATGGCACCCTAACTTCCTAATTGAAGAGGGGATGTTTCTTTTCAGTTTCTGTGCTTATCAGTGATAGGCAGAAGTGAGGCAGTCAAATATGCAGAATTACAGGCTATGCCCATCACTAATGTGAAAGTCTTTTAGAGAAACTTTCAACATAGAAGGGTAATTTTTATCTTGTAAATACCTGTGAGTAATGCCATGCTTCTTGGTGACTCTGATTTAGTCACAGCTCTTCTTGCTGTGGTCCCATGACTGTTGATGCTGTGTGAGTGGAAATGCTACTCACCAGGGATTTCCCAGGGACAGCTATGTCAGAAAACTTGCACAGACCTTTCACAGATCTAAAGGACTGTACAAAGAGAGACTTCATCAGGCTCCATGGCATTTACAGGAATGTAAGTGTAAAGAGGCTCAGTTTCAAGAGTTTTTGTTGTTTACGTGGTGGTTTTTACATCTTTCCACCTACTTTTAAAAGAAAGAAAGAGAGGCATCATCTTTTTTTCTTACACGGCTGGGTTGAATAAGAAAGATATGTACCATTTTTCATGTATCATGTAAGTTTTATTTTGTCTGTGGTATCTTATTCTTGCTGTGCACCAGAAATTGAAATGCAATTAAGCTGTTAACAGAAAGTGAGTAAGAAAGAAGCGGCAATGTGAGTGCCTCTGAAGAAAAGAGGTCTACTCCAGGCTTGCTCTTTCAGTCAGAGACCACTGGTGCTTCTTCAGGCCGAGAGCTGAGGTCAAAGTGAATTTTACACATTAAAGATGCTGGCTAGGCAAGAAGGAGGGATGAGTTGCCACTAACAGTGACCAGAGAGGAGCTCTCTGCAATCAGGCATCAGCAGGTATCAGGCTTCCCTATCAAGCTGGGGCAGAGCCAGACCTACAAGCAGGTCAAGCTAAGCTATGGCTCTTTGTTGTTTAGGCCACTTCTTTGGGTGCTCTTTTGGCAAATAAACATGACTTTGTTTTGGAGAAGCTGTTTTCTGAGTCACTTTAATTAACTACTGTCACAATAGAAATAAAGGGTGTGTATGTGCCAAATCCAGTTAGGCCTGTTGAGTTAACCCTGCTGGTAAGCAGGAAAGTTGAAGCCTTGAGATGTAATCTGAAACTGGGAGCACGTATAGTTGCCCCAAGAGGGACGAGGTCTCCCAAAGGGAGCGTTAATGGGAGACAAAAAGAGGTCACTTTTCCGAATGTCCACAACTGCACTAGGGAAAAGAGAGACCTCTTGCTGTAGCATTTAGGTAGGAGAAGAAAAAAAATGTTTCCTTTTCTTAAAGGGTGAGAAGTTCAGGAGAGGACTATGTCTTCTCCTACCAGCTGGAAAAGGAAGGCATTAAGAGGTGTTTCTATTCATCTGTCAATCAGTTATTAAAATCACAATCCATTGTAATTACACCATGGATTATTGCCCTAGAAAAGAAGCAAGTGTCAGCAACACAGGGCGTGTGAAGAGGAATCAGCATGGTATGAACCAACACACTACGCAATGAGGGTAAGGACAGGTGGCACAGAAAGCAGGAAGCTGCTGCCACCTTTTAGAATTTGCTGAGTTTGTCTTGAAATAAGAAAAAAAAAAGTTTTGCAAAGATGAAGTCAAGACTAACTACTCCAGAGAGCTGACCGCAGTTCTATGTACTACCACAGGAACAAGCAAAGTTGCTTCTCCCTTTGTCTTTTCCTGGTACATTCCTCTGTCCTATTAGTGACCTGTACTTTGACTTTCCCAAGGTCTGAGAACTCTATGCAGGATGGCTGGACCACTGGAGTAATTTGAAATATATGCAGATTATTTCTACCAGTCAGTCATATAAGAACTGCCAAGACCTTTGCCATCTCCACGGATATCAGTGACACTCACAAAAGCTTGACATCACTCCCAAGGAAGTTGTTGTCCCTGCTTTGATGTTTTCATTTACAGAAAGGAGGCTTCTGGTTTTCAGACAGCTCTTTGCCTCCTAAATTCTGTGAGGGCCTCCCTGCTCAACCCCATAGAAAAGTTGTCCCCTTGTCTGGGACAGAAACTGCTCGAAACTTTTCAGTTGTGTAGGGTTGCAAACACGAATTTTGCAACCCTTAGTGGGAGGGACTAAAGCTACTTCTATGGAAAAAGAAGAGGTATGGGGAAAGGCACAGAAAACATAGGGAAACTGGCGTGAAGTTAGGAAAAGGCAATGTGAGAAGAATGTCTGAAAGCCAGGATTGCTGCTCCTGTTGTCACAGAAGGTGTGGAGGAGATGGAGGTGTCAAAAGCTGTAACTCTTTTGACATTACTGCTTCCCTACACACCCTGATATTTTGTCTGGACAGCAGCACCGGTAGCTTGGCTTTCAGGTCTCTATGTCAGGCACAGCAACCCATCAGTCCGCAAATGCAGCAGCCTCATTTGCCTTTGCCTCAAACCAGTCTGACCCCCTTTTACCTGAGCACCTGCCAGCATGTGCTCCTTGCTACTGATTTTCTTCCTTTTTTTTTTTTTTTTAATGATTCTTCCATAAGAACAGGATTTCAGAAACTGAGGCTGTTACAAGGGGCTGATAGTATGACATTCACAACAAAGCCTAGTGGGTTAGCAATTATGCTTAGACTATAGACTTAATCCTATGCAGATGGCTTCTAGTGGGCCCAACAACTGATTTTCTTTGATATGGCTTTTGGGAAGGGTTAAAACCTTTTGTTTGCAAAATGACATTAATTATAAATGACTAGTGCTGTTGTCACTGAACTGCCATATGTAACTATGCCCAAGCATCAGTTTCTAATTGTTCAAGACTATGCTTCTGCAAATTTGTGTTGTTTTGCTAATTGAGCTTTGTCTTTATTTGGCTGAAACTTGTTGTGACATGAACGGTTATTCCGGGGCTGTACAGAAGCCAAAATATGGAGGCTTGATTCCAGCTGGGAACTATAATTGTTATTATTATCTACAATGCAAATAACTATAACTCAGTGTACTTCCTCTTTAGTAGGTTTTTCTTGGCAGGATGATTTGACCCTTACTGCTGAATTATTCATTTTCTCCTCACTTAAAATACGTAGCCCATGTCTTTATTCCACTAACATGGCAGTCAAATCAAGAGCTTAGCCAAATAAGGCCCAATTCATGTATATTTTGAACCTGTATAAAGCATCTCTCCTCCTCATTGGGACCTGTATTATATAAAAAAAATTACTCTGTCAAATTTTGTAAACAGAAAGCAGATTATGTTTTAACAAATCAGTTAATCATATGAAGATCATAAATTTAGTATAATTTGCCAGTGAACCAACTGTAATCTGAATGCAAACAAACTGTAAGCAAAGTATAAACAAGTAATAAATCTACTTGCTAGGGATGAACAAACTTGAGGTAAACAGACTACAGATTAGGCAAAAAAGAGGAGCACACACGGGTTATGGACTGAGGACTAGCAGGAAGGCAATATGCTCACCTACACATTGGCCAGAGCATTTGCCTCAGCAGCACCTCCACCACCACCAGCAGAGCTCAGAAACTGGGTTGCAGATTGCTCCTGCAGGGTGAGCTTCGTTTCTCTTGCTACAGAGACAGCACTGCCACTTCTGTACAGAGATGGGCTCTCACTCTTTGGGAAGGGAAATGTTCTGAAGAAAAATGGCAATTGGTAGTGCTACAAAACTTTCTTCTCTAAGCGATACTGGCTTCATCAAAACTGGTAAAACTTGCTGAAAACCAACCAGGTTTTACATTAATTGACATTATCTCCTCAGGTAGTGTCACTGAGTAATGGCTGGTCACTTCACAGAGCAGAAGGTGACCTCAATACAGTGTTGCAAATGCCTGTAAAACAGACTTTCTCCTTCCACGGGTTCCGTTTTATCTATAGGAATCTGTCTGCATGTACGGCATTTGCCTGCAATTCTATTTCCAGTGAAACAGAAATTAACTTTATAATTTTCTTAGATTGCTTAGACAGTCTGGGGAAGAAAAAAAAGGGTTCCTGTTCCAATAAGTAAGGGATATTTTGCTGTCTCTTTTTGTTTCCAGTTGCTAAATCACCTGGTTGAACTACATTTACATTATAGTACATACTATATTACATTACAATATGTTCATATATTAACAGCCAAAATCTATCTCTAACCTTTTACAGGGAAGCCAGTACTCTTCTAGCCATAGGGATGTTACATGATTGAAAATTGATCAGACTGGCACACTAATGAAAGCAGGAAACATTCAGGGGGGTGGTGTCCTGCAGTACTACAGAGAGACCTCAACAAATCAGAGGACTGGGCAATCGTCAACCATATGAAGTTCAACAAGGGGAAGTGACGAATTCTTCACCTGGGACAGGGCAACTCTGGATGTATGTACAGACTGGGAAATGAGATGCTGGAAAGCAGTGCCATGGAAAGGGACCTCGGGGTCCTGGTCGATGGCAAGTTGAATCTGAGTCAGCAGTGCCCTGGCAGCCAGAAGGGCCAACCATGTTCTGGGGGGCATCAGGCAAAGCATCACCAGCCAGTCAAGGGAGGGGATTGTCCCACTCTACCCTGCACTAGAGCAGCCTCACCTTGCATATTTTGTGCAGTTTTGGGCACCACAACATAAGGAAGATATTAAGCTCTTAGAGAGCGTCCAAAGGAGGGCAACAAAAATGGTGAAGGGCCCTGAGGGGAAGCTGTGTGAGAAGCAACTGAGGTCACTTGGACTGTTCAGCCTGGAGAAGAGGAGACTGAGCAGAGACCTCATTGCACTCTTCAACTTCCTTGTGAGGGAAAGAGGAGAGGCAGGCACTGATCTCCTTTGTGGTGACCAGTGACAGGATCCGAGGGAATGGCCTGAAGTTGTGTCAGGATAGGTTTAGGTTGGATATCAGGGAAGGGTTCTTCACCCAGAGGGTTGTTGGGCACTGGAACAGGCTCCCCAGGGGAGTGGTCACAGCACCAGGCCTGACAGAGTTCTAGAAGCATTTGAATGATACTCTCAGGTACATGGTGTGACTCTCAGTGATGGTCCTGAGCAGAGCTAAGAGTTGAACTTGACGATCCTTTTGGGTCACTTCCAACTCAGCTTAGTCTGTGATTCTGTGAACTGAGAGAGCACACAAAGAGCACTTCAGTGGATATCCCTACCATCAACAAGAGCAGATGTTGAAGGGAAATTTGGCAGGGTATCCTTAGTCCTCTCCTTCACTGCAAGCCCCTTACATTCCAGAGAGGCTGGTTGAAATGTTCCTGTCTCATAGACTCCATCTCCAGCTTTTCATGTCCCAGAGTGATCAAGAGATCAAATATCACCATTGCTCTTTCTTCTTCAGAACCTCCTAGTATTTCCCAAACTGAATACCCAGTCTTGCATTCCTTTTTTTCAGTGTTCCTCTCATATACAATCTCACCATCTCCAAAATGCTATGCTCCTCTTAACTCCCTTCTCCAGCCCACCCAGGCCTAAGTTTACTATGGATCCCATATATGCTATTCCATTCTTCTTGCTGCCCTAACATACTCCCACTTTTCAGCTCCCCAACTCCTGCTTCATTTCTGCTTTTTTTCTGGTCTGCTTTCCTTGATTCTGCCTCAAAGCACCTCCCATTCACAACCCCTCACAACTTTAGGCATTCCTATTTCTCTCAAATTCCAGGTCCTTCTGTTCTGTTGTAAGGCTCTCAGATGGAGCTTCTACATTTGCAGTATGTGCGTGAGGTGTTCAACCTGCTCTATTACCCCCAGCCATCAGCACTTCCTCCTACCTCCTATCTATCTGAAAACAGCCTGGTATTCCCAAACTTGCTTTGCTTGAGTAAGACTGTCAAGAAATAACAAAAAAATAGCAGGCAGGGACTCAAATATTAATTTTTACCCCCAAAGGGACATAAAGGATAGAAAAAGAGGTTCTGCCTGAGGAGAAAAAAAGGGGCTATATGGTAGCCACAGGAATGTGGAGACAGTGGCTCATTTCATCACGGAATCTGCCTGCTGAAGCCAAATAGGGCCCCTGAGGTGTATGCTTCAGGGAAAGTAAATAGCTGAGGAAAATAGCTCTTGGTTACATACTAGTATGTATTAGTTTCTACAATACCAGCAAGTCAGAAGCTACACTCAGGTTTGTTTGTGCAGTGCCAACTCTGAAAGGAGCAAGAGTTTGCTTCTTCATTTCTTTTCTTGTTGCACTAAGACATCCTTGCCCATGAAAGCCTTCTCCTGTGGTGGACAACAGGAAATATATGCAAGGTAAGAAAGGGAAAGACTGAGGACTTTCCTCCTTCTGCCATTCATGTCATAAGGGCCGTGCCTTTCTTGAGTCTTTCTGCTTTCACAGGAGAGGCCAAAGAATTAATGCTCCGGTTCCCCTCTTGGTGGCTTGCCCTGAGGCTTCCATTTGCAGGTTTCCCCCTTTTCTTGGCCAAAACAGTTTTCTTCATTCGTTTTTCTTCATGACCTGACCTGCCCTGTCAGGTGCAGGACATTTGTGGACAACAAAAGTTGACAATCCTGACAACAGTACACCTAGGATATCTTCCTGATAGATTTGCTAAGACAAAGATGTGCTGGCATTACCAAGCTGGCAGTAAACATCACCTATGCATACCACAAATTTCTTGTCCATCTGGAGCTTTTACAGTCATAACTACAAAGAAAGAAAGGCAATTAGCTTCGCAGAGTGCTTTTAGTGCCACATGCTAAGACAAACAAGTGCACACCCTGTTAGGTTTTAAGTCTTATTGGATCATTAAGCCCAGCATCTGAAGATATGTTCTAATATATTTCTCCTGTGAAGAACCAGCTGAATCTCTTCCTCTACAGGAGCATGAGTGCTGATCAGGCCTGCAGCAGTGCTAGAAAGCTATAGGTGAGCATTTCAGCAGTTTACAGGCAAGATCAAGGTTCAAAAGGTCTTCATGGGATGCACAGAGAAAGTGAATAAGCATTCATCCTCAATTTCCATGTCTAAAATCCTTCACATGAAATACCATAACTCTCTTGTGGATTCATCATCATTCCGGACAATCTTTAGTTAATAAATCTGTTAAGATTATTATTTTGTAACTAATCATTTCAGTGAGTGTTGAGGTAATTGTACTACTGGCGTACTAACTGTACTACAAGGCATCTGGAACTGGCAGAATGTTTTGAAACAGATTTTTAAACTTTACTAGAACCTGTTGGACAGAAAGAAACAGTCAAAAGGCAAAGCACCTTAGAGAAACCCAAAACATACAACCACTGGGAATGTTATGCTCCATCCCAGTCTCATTTCATCTTACTTCTGAAGGAATGTTTTGAGACTGGGAAAAAGGCATTAAAAGTTTAGGAGTGGTTTGAGATAAGAGAACAGTAACAGACACCGGGATGGAACAGCACTTTTGAGTACAAGTGCCATGCTTCTCTCATAATAATCTCACTCAGTCTGTGTTTGAGCACCATTAGACCATGAAGGTTTCATATCCTGCATGCCCATAGCAATCTGCATTAACTACCTATGAGCAAATTTCATCCCAATTGTATATAAATGTTAAATAAAAATGCACAAGGGAAGCACTTCAAGCAAATTGAAAAATAATTTGGGGTAGGAATTGCCTAACCCTCAGGAATGAGAGCCAGGAGCAAGAAACACTTTCTTTTACAAGGGCTTTAGCTGGAAAGGCAGAAGCAGAAAGCATTATTCCTCTAGTAACCATTTCAGCTCTAGTCTTCCAACCTTGACCTCAAAAGAAAGGGCAACGAAAGAAAAACTAACCCAATCTATTTCTCCATTGGTAAATGACTTACTTGTTAATGTTATAGTGGAAATAACTGAGATTGTTTACAAGGAACTAGCACTACAGATTACAAATCTTTAAACAAAACAGATTCCATTTTCTAAAAGAAGAACAGCTTCGTGGCATTTGGCCAGCGTTTTCAAGATCAGGTGCCTGATGGTAAGCACTTAATACCAGGAGCCTGGTTTTCAGAGTTGTTGATTGTTACACAAATCTCACCTGTGTCTGTAGTTTGGTGTGCTTCTTGCCATTCCTGGAAATCAGACTGCTTATCTGCATATGTCAACATTGAATGAGGGTCTCTGACCCAAAGTATTTAAGTCTGAAGGGGTTTTTTTGACTTCACACGTGAAAAATCCAAGGATGGGAACCAGGTGTACCTTTCTCCTATGCAGATATGTTCATTCCCTACCTTGCTAGTTTGCTTCCCAAGCTTATTGAAAATGTTCCTGCAGTTCTGCAGTTAGTGAAATGCAAGAAGGTGCCACAAACCTTCCAAGGGCTCCAGCCATCCAAAACACATGCCATGTGACTGCTTGCATATTCAGAGCTGCTTTGCTATAGCAAATAGTAGTACAGTGTAATTAACAACTGCAGATATTAGCTACCACTTTCAGACTTTTACAGCTCCCTAACTCCATTATCATTTAAATGAGCACAGAAACATTTCTTTTACAGCTACTGTACATAGAACTCCAGACTTTCAGTATACACATCCAGCAACTGTGATCTTCTGTATCTGCATATAATTTTTGCCTTGGACCCTTAGTGCAACTGCTCACAAAGCGTTCATTTGGCTCATAATTTTCATATTTTCCTTTTGACTAAATCCTATTTTTCCTGAGTATTCATAGCATATATTTATAATAACATCTGTCTCTTTCTACATTTTTTCAGCCTCTTCACTTAATAATCAGCACTACTTCAGATTATTTCCTTCCTCCCTTTCATATGCTCTTCACAGCCTATGTTACCACAGTGGCCCAAAGAAGTCTGTCTCTGAGAGAGCACAGCCAGGCCTTGCAGACAAGTGGGTTTAGGGGAATCTCTCTGCACAAATTCTGAAATTGACTGCAGCTAGTAGTTTCATAATGAAATGATGATTAACACGTGGCTTCTTGTCTCTCAAAACAAGCACAGCAATGCCTGCAGGCACTATGATCTATGTTCACTCCATTCTCATACAGAAAAGCAGGGCTTGGGTGCTCAGAAACATCCGTTGTAATATACTCTTGGGACTTCATGCCAAAGAAAATGTCACTAAATTGATATGAAATAAAATGGCAGAGAGTTAAAAAAATACACAAGGTATATTTATCACTCAAATAAATATTTCCTTACTTGAGCAGTTAACTAATGCAGTTATAAGAAAGCCTTCATGGGACAGCTATCCTGTAAAGACCTTTTCTCCTCCTTGGGATTCCAGTCCTTTTCAAGACCGAATACCTACAAGATGATATTAATACTTCTATAACCAGTTAGAACTTGTGTAGGGCGCTGTGTCTTATTTATGTACATGTGAGAGGGTTTTGTGAAGAAACAGTTCCAGTTGAGGGAAGTTCAATGCTGTTACTGTGGCATAAGAGACTAGTCCAAAATCATAAACACTTTTAAAGGATAAAATTATGCAAGTACAAAGCACTCTGTAAACATCTTTTAATTCCTCAGATGTTCTTGTGCCAGTTTCCCCTCCCCGCTTCATAAACCAGTCTGTCCAAGGCCACACAACAAGTCAATAGCTGAGCCAAAACAGACTTCAGATGCTTGAATTCCAGTTCTGAAGCCCTGACATTTCTCTCCTTTTTTATATTTCTCCTCTTTTTCCACACTGAGACTGCTACTCAAGTCCTTCCTTTTACTAAAGAATCTGGAAAGAAAGGTTATTGGAGCCTTTTGACACCTATGCCTTGCAAGTCCAGTCCTGGGCTGCCCAGAAGCTTTGCAGAACCCAGTGCTTTACAGTTTTGCAGTGTCTGTAAAATAACCCCATCAGACATCAGATGTTAGTTTCTATTGCCATAGCCCACACTGGCATGTGAATTCATACAGATTCCAGCCCCTTAGCAACAATTTTGTCTGTAGACTTGCTGGGAGATGAGCAAGCTTAGGAAGAACAGACTCCCAAGAACACAAGTAAGCAGTAAAACTAATAAAGCTGCCAGAAGGGCAAATACAGCATTTCCCAGGTTGGAGAGATGTCTAGGTTCACAGTTATGCTGTTATCTTAAAGACAAAGTCACTTGATTGTTTCTATTCCTTCATCATAGCAACAGCTTCCTTTCCTCCCAGCCCAGCAGTGACATCTCTGTGTCCATAAAATACATCTCTGCCTCTAGCATTCCGCTGCTGAGGAATTCTGCTTTGGTAATTGGTTTCCAGCCAAGATTGCTCAGATGCAAGTGAGGTTGATTCAAGCTTTTGGATAAACAGTCTTAAGTTCCTGTATATCTGAATCTGAGTCAGATTCTTCCAGTAGCATAGCTCACTAGGCCTAGCTGCCATCTCTAGATGGTATTTGAACTAAGCTCTCTTGAAAGGATGTCAGTGTTGAGATATGCCATTAGTCCAAATAGTGGTGAACAACTTCCAGCTTTGAGTCTTTAGTAACAGATAAGGTTGAATACTTCTTGTCTGTATTTAGAATATAGAATTTTTCTTTAATATTGTTTGTTCTATTTTATTCATCAATGGCGCATATTTTGATAAATGAAAAGCAATAATGTGCTGCCTTTTGATGAAGTAGCTGGTATATCTAGTTTCAGTTCAGCCTGGCTACTTTAATTCTAACCACAGATGCACAGAAATCAAGAGGATGATTGGGTTTTTACATTTGGAAGGGACCACACACTCCATCAGTTCCCTAGCATATTTGCTACATTTCCTTCCTCCACTGTTCTTTCACCTTTTTGCTCAAAGGGTTTAACTAAAGGGCACTTATTGCACATCTCAAACAGCCATGGGGAAATCATTTGCATTCCTTCTATGGTCTCAAGCTAGACCTTTTCAACATGTGCCTATCCCATAAGCATGAGTAGGACATGTTTTCTAGAGGAAACCTTTTTACAGAGCAGAGAACTTACTGTGCTTGATGTGATCATTTTCGTACAACACAAGAAAACCATGTAGAGTCTTTCATTCCACTGTACTCAGCAGTGGTGAGGCCACACCTCAAAATTTGTCTTCAGTTTTGAGCCCAAAAGAAAGACATGGAGGTACTGGAACATGTCCAGAGAAGAACAATGAAGCTGGTGAAGGGTCTGGAACATAAGTCCTTTGAGGAACAGCTGAGGGAGCTGGGATTATTTAGTCTGGAGAAAAGGAGGCTCAGGGGGGACCTTATCACTCTCTACAACCACCTGAAATGAGACTGTAGTCAGGTGGGAGTTGATCTCTTCTCTCAAATAACAAGTGGCCAAAACAGAGGAAATGGACTCAAGTTGTGCCAGGGAAGGTTAGTTTGGATATTAGGAAAAATTTCTTCACTGAAAGGATGGGCAGGCATTGGAACAGGCTGCCCAGGGAAGTGATGGAATCACCATCCCTGGAAGTGTTAGAAAGACATATGGATGTGGCACTTGGGGATATTGTTTAGTAGTGAACAAGGTGGTGCTGGGTTAATGGTTGGACTCAAGGATCTTAGAGGTCTTATCCAACCATAATGATTCTATGATTTCATGAAAGTAGTGTGGCCAATGCTGGAGGCTGGAAGTGGGCATTCAGTCAGAGCTGGATTTGTCCAAAGCTTTCTGAAAGACTTACAAAGGAAAGACAATGCAAGGAAGTGTGCTGGCAAGAGCTTCTTCAATAGCATTTGCACTAGTCAGTTAGAGGTTTTAGTTTGTGTTTCAAAAGAGACTGTTCAGAGCAGGGAGTTTCAAAGGCCATTGGAGCTGGTTGTCAGAGGTTAATAAAATGAAGACTTGGTGTTATCATCAAAGGTGTTCTCCTGAAGATTTTTTAACCTCATAAAAATTAAATTCATGACCTTTGTGGCACTTTACTGTGGCAAATGACTGAGTGGGGTATGAGAATAATGTCTGTGAGTCTGTTCAAATGCACACAGATTGTGAGGCTTTTCAAAAATTCTTTGTGCTTCTTTTCCCCCTGCTTCCATTTGCCTGTGGGTACAGTACTTGACGATTAGCAGCTGCAGAATACATTTATCCGAAGGAGGAAAATGAGGCTTTGAAAGATACAGTGGTGACCCACCCTACAGAAGCACAAACTGGACTTAGATGTGTATCTATCTCATATGGAAAACTTCTGCACCTACATCACTGCTGTAGCTTTATCAGTTCCTGGAACCAAAGCAAAAGCAAGTCTTTTGGACAATATGAAGTTTAAATTTTTTTGGGGGAAAAATGTATTTATTCTGAAATGATGTTTTTATTATGTATTTGAGATAATTTAGTTGAAATTAAAAAACTTTTCAAGAGTAGCATGAGACAGGAGTCACTTCCAGTGTTAATGCTGAAAGAGCACTGGCAACCAGAAGTCTATTTCATAAGAAAAATGGAAACTTCACACGTGATACTTTTTATCAGCTTCTATTGAATGACTGACAAAAGCAAGGGAAGTTTCTCACTATCATTGAAGCTAAATGGAGGATTTATACATGTATTAATACTTTGTTCAGCTATGAGAAGTGTTTAGGTATAAATTATTCAGGAAAGGTTGTTTCCTGACAAAGAAATTAGCTTTTTGTGTTCAAAATGTCCTAACCAATCATAGCAGATACCACCTGTATGCAGAAAAAGGATACGTTGCTGAAAAATTAATTTGTTGCTCTCAATCTACTGGAGAAGGTTGTTGAAGAAAATGTCATAAAATCCCAGCAGTTTCAGTGCCTGGGCTGTGCATAAGTACAATTCTTCAAAAAGGGTGTATCCAAACTTTGTACAACACAGAAACTTTGAATATTATCTCAGGTGACTGTGAGGACTTAAAAATGTAACCAGCAAATCTTCAGCATTTCTTGCAGCAGATACATCTCAGGATATGTCAAAATCATTCAAACTCTTCTTGAAATAATACAGAACATAACATCTAAATTTTATTTCAGCTTTAACATAGTCTTTTACTGCACTTGCATGAAAGGCTGGGTTTGCACTGAAGTCAGCTGAAATGCAAGATCTCATGAGCATTTTCAGAAGTGCAGCACGGGCACTCAAGCTGTGCAAAAGGTACTGGTGACCAAAAGCAGCATAAGAGACACAATTCACAAAGTACCACAAGTGCTCAGGTGCCAGGGCCCCTCCTGCCCTGGAGAAACCATGTCAGTGTTCTACCAGCTCAGCTGAAAGCCACGTCAATGTTCTACCAGCCCAGCTGAAAGCCATCCTGGGCCCATGGACTAAAGAGCTTCCATCAGTTACTGGGAAAGCAGAATTCAGCGCAATTCACCACGAAATTTTAAAGGGGTAGAAAGTGATTAACATTAGAAAGTGATTAATCTTAGCATAAGGTCATGACATACTCAGACACCAGCTGGATGCAGCCATCTACAGGGAGGCTGGCAACAGCTGCTCCTACAGCCTGTGACAAGTCTGTCAGAGCATTCTGAGGAGCTTGTGAAAATCAGGAGTACATGCTGAAGTGCTTTTTTCCTTTGCTATGTCTCTATAAGGAGAAAGAAATTTATTGTGCCTTGTAAGGGAAGGAGGGAGGCTAAGTATCTCACATGCTAAGCCTCAATGAGCTGTTAAAAAAAAAAAAAAAAAAAGAAACAAACCAAGAGTATTTTATAAAACAGCTTGGGCTGTAACAGAGGAAGGAATGAATTTGGTACCCCATGGGTAACTCCTGAAATGAGTTACCATAGGCTCATATCCATCTTCCAAAAAACTCAGACTACTGACCATGAACTGGAGGAATTTTTTTGTTGTTCTTCTTCTGTAACATTTATTCTTTAAGTCACCTTCCTGAAAATTACATATATCAGGATGCAATAAGGATTCTGGATAACTCTTTGGGATCTCAATCATTGTCCCCTCTCTCTGAGGAAATTACAACTGTCTGATTTTGCTTTTAGTTTCCAAGTGGACTAATTTAAACGGATCATTGAACACAGAGTCTTGTATCCCTCACATCATATCCATCCAAGTACCTCAATAGGCTCCACGGACTTCGGTCTCAATGGTATGTTTCTTTAATATGGATGGGAGTGAGTTTTACTCCTTGCCTCCAATAAGAGCCATTCTTCAACAATGTGTCCAAAAGCTCACACTCTAGACATGTTCTTTGCCCTCACATATTTAACTATCCCATGTTAATATTACCCATGTAAATAAGTTACATTTCCAAGGATATGGTATAAATATTCCAATGAGAACAGTCTAATACAATTTCCAAATGAACTTCACCCTTTTTAGAGGCTACAAAACCTAAAGTTTTAGGGATTTAAAATAAAAAAAGGTCGTCACCTTGCCTCTCTGCAGATAAAGACTACTGGTACATACTTGTACAATGGATGCGTGTTTGCTATAAGTGTGGTAGAAATTCCTTACTTTCCTCTCAGGGAAGATGTCAGAGGCTCAGCACAGGCACCCAGAGCACCTGTGTAATCTTCACACAGAAGGTGTCAAAGACTCAATCAGACTCAGCTGAGGCATAATGGCATGACCTATTGTTTGTATGAGAGATTGAACTAGGGAGTATCAGAGATCTCTCCTGAGTCTTTAAGATAGGGTGGATTTGCAGTATTAATTTCAGCTTTTTCTCAGACACATCCTTTACAGCCAGGAAGGGTGCCCATCATAACGACAGCCTCATGCAACAGTAATGTTTAGAGATGGGGAAAACCTCATTCTCACAGTCTAAAGACAGAAAGGTAAGACATCAAATGAACTCTTCCCTTCTTTCCAACTTCTGCTTTCAAAATGGATTTGTTTCCCTAAAGAAGAAGAAAAACCTGGAAGTGAAACGTGGCCAAATTCTTCCTCGACTCCTTCTGCCCTAACTTCCTGAGTAACTTTCTGAGAAGAAAAACAGTGAAATGCTTTCTTACTTGGCAAGCTCTTCTCCTCGTTTTCCTTAAGCAGCACATGTACCCACAGTGCTTCCTCCTCCTTTCAACTGGAGATCTCAAATATTCTAGATTATTATGTGATAGAAAATAAGGCAGGAAATCATGATTCTGACAAGTGACCTGGAGTACTCTTGTCTTCAATTGTTTCTCTATCCTTTTTCAGAAGAGATGTGGCTGAGCAGACCCAACATGGCAAGCACCTTCAGGCACTGCAAGGAGATTGCTCTCAAACAAGAGGGATCATCTGTTTTAAACAGCACTTATATTTTTTAATTCTCCTCTGCAGTATTGTTTTAATCAAGCTGTTTTCAAAAGGCTTCTTTTACTTTCTTTGACAGTCAATAAAGTTCTTCAAATGAGCAAACTGTCTCATAGAGACAATGTTTTTCAACCGGATTAACCCAAATTAAGCATTTAACTCACAATGAGGCATTGAAGAAAATCACCCTGTTTTCTGAAGAGCTTTCAGGAACTTAACCCATACAGAATAAAAGAAATCCATGAAACAAAGCTCTTTATTTAAGTGCTCCATTTTCAGAATTTGACTGCTTAAGTTTGGGCTTGTATTTTTCCTTACATTAAAAGAAATCTAAAGTGTAAAGAAAGAGATGTTGCACACTGGTTAATGTAAAGTTGTCCAAATCAATTTGTCCTGCTGTACCATAATATGACACATTTTAGCAATCTTGTGGGTTTTCTTTGTTAAAAGCTGTTTATAATTATATCTAAAATACCAGTATTAATCCTCAGAGCTCTTTGCTTTAAAAAAAATACCACAAATCATTATCCTGTATTAGTACATGCCAATTTTGCTGCCCATAGTAGAAGTTCTGGGTTGCATAAAAAGCTGCTGTTCCCATGAGCACTATGAGTACAGCTGACCTAGTGGGGAGCTGCAGGAGTTAGAAACAGTGAGCCCTGCATGTTCTCTGGCCACTGCATTGTCTCATCACCCAATAGTAAGGTAATTTAAGCCCTCCGTTTTATTCCGCTCTTTCTATAGGGGAGCCCTTAACTCTAGATTCATCTGTCAGACAGAAGCTTCATTGACTGATATGCAACTCTGAAAAGGTGGGTTTCACTCGCTTCCAGCTGACTGAGTTCTTTGCTAAGATCTGGCTGACACAAAGCTGTTTCCTTAAGGAATACAATTTAATTTGGCCAAATAGCATTCAAAAGTGTTGGGCATCCTTGAAGGGGCAGTAGCCTAGTTCAGTAAAGCACATAAGCACTGTTTTGGGAAGCACATGCCAGAATGTGTACCCCACCATCTGCTCAGTGTCTGCAGGCTGGTGGCTGAGCAGGCAGGTGGGATTTATACAGTAACACAGCTACTCCCACTCACTTCCCAGGAAGTGAGCTCAGAGCCTTATTCAGAAATTATTTAAGGTTCGATTTCAGCCCTTTCCAACACAGCCATCAGCAGGTATGGAAACACCTGCCCTCTTGATGAATCTCTGTGGGAGGCAACCCTCAGCAGAGGAAAGACTGGCAGCAAAAGACAGCAAATGTTCGAGCAAGCTACTCTTACCAGAGTCCATCAGCGATGAAGCCAACTCTTGACATTACTGAAGCAGGTCTTGTGCCGCACATAAGGCTCTCAGCTGCTGAACTGCATCAAAAAAGGGAAACAGGGGTCCTAAGGATCTAAGTGCTAAAAATCTACATAGGCAACCAATTAATTTTTTATTATTATTATTTGGGGGGGGGGGAGTGTTTGTTTTTTGTTTGATTGTTTTTTGGTTTTGGGGTTTTTTTTAAGACATGAGAAGAAATTATCATGGCTTGTTAGTTTTAGAGGTGCACCTAAATTTAAACCTCACATTACAGGAACAGGTCTCAGTGAGGACATACTGACCTGCCACACATTATTGCATTTAATAAATCCATATGCACAGCTATCTCTGGTTGTTAATTCAGGCTGGGATCTGCCTTTATGGTTAAGATAGTATGTCTAACTCTTTTCTCCCTGGAAATTACTTCATATTACAAATATTTGAAAAGTTAAAAGTGCAATCAGCAGAGTTGTATTAAAAAAAAAAAAGGAAAAGAATAAATAAAATTCTCTTTTTTTTTTTTATATGAAGGAAGTCCTCCAGGATTTTTCTCACTCAATAAAAAGGAGGGAGATTAGCAATAGAGGATGCTGATGTCGAATTTAATACAGACCACTGTCACAGTGTGTTGCTGCCCTCCTCATCCTCCTCCCTCCAGCCTGACTCAACAAGGGCAGCTGCTAATCCTCCCATTTTTAGAACAATGCAAACCTTTCTCTGTTTACTAATCCATCACCACATCAGCAGTATCAGCTGATGTGTGGCCCTTTCTCCTACAACTGCAAACGCCAGTAGTCTCTGCCAGCATGCCTAATCCTTTATACATCTCCTGCCTAAAATTCAGTGCCTTGAAAGGTTTGTGGGGTAAGCAAAACACTGCCCCTTGAATAGTGCCTCATGAAAACTTAGGCAGCCTGAATTTTAGTTTGTTTTCTTTAAAAGGCAGTTTAGTAGAATAGAACTCAGATTTACAGGACAAAGGGATAGAAAAAAAAAAACAACTAACACTGCCATTAATCTCACTGCAGTGGTGGAAAGAAATTCCTTTTGTGTTCCTAGGGAGGGTCTTTGCTTTATGGTCCAGCAAATGCTGGATGCTACAAGGGTGTTTGAACTTGTGCCAAATTCAATAGAGACCCAGAGCAGTGGAAAACAAAGTCATTTAATTCTACAATTAACTAAACTTCTACTTCAAATTGTAGGGATACACTCTACAATTAAATCCACAGCTTCGGCACTTAGACTCTGTATAAATTTGAATCCACCTAAATATTTTATAGTCTGTTACATGCAAAGAAGGAAAAGCTGTAGAGTCTAGCAAAATTAGTTTTGCTTTGGTCTTAATTCACCTTAAGACTCTTTTGCACCATTTTGGTAATATAGAGGGCTGAGCACTGATACAAATATGCAAGAAAGGACAACTTAATGAAACTGAAGAAGGTACACTTAACACAAGCTGCATGCAACAGTGTAATACAAAAAGCGTAGACCCAGTATTGGTTTTAAGAAAACAGCCAAACAAAACAAAAAGCAAACAAATGAAAAACCCCAAACCCTCAAACAACACTATGACACTCTCCACCTGATGAAAGAGATTTTTATACAAGGTCTCACATCCATTTGCTTGGTCCTGAGAAATTGTGGGACATCCTGAACTAGCTCTTACATAGCGCATGGCATAAAACACAGCACATAATTCACTCACACAACACCTTAAAAGCATTTGAATTTTTAAATCCTGTGTCATATCAATAACATAAGAGGCATTTAACCTTTACAAAGAATGAAATGTACATTTAAAATTAAATTTACTTTTATTCAGATATAATTGCCTGTTTCCTATGTCCAGAATATGGATTTTTCCTCCCTTACCCATCACATTTGCTTACTGGCAAGGAGAAGGTGAGTGACTCTCCAGGCAGGAAATGTCTCCTCTTGTGCTCCCAAATAGCTTGCTCAGAAGCTGAACTAATGCTGCTGCTGTACACATGCAAGGACATGGGCTGTAGACACATCTCTGCACATACATAGGGTAGTGCAAAGCAGTTGGAAGCTGCTCCTGCATCTTTTGCAACCCCCAAAGGAGATGGTCTTGAAAGTGGGATATGGCCTTTGCTACTGATGGGGAGGATTACTCAGCTTTGGGGACAGCATACTGCATATTGCTGCAAGCTGACTTGCACCATGGTGTGTACCAAAGGGCTTTTAGTATTACTATAAACAAAAGCAACCCAACCAGGAAAATGTGCAAAAGTGTTTGAGAGTTGAATTATATCAGCTCTGATGTGGGACACAGTAGCAATAGTTAGAAACAAAACAATCTCAGGAGGCAGCTTAATAATATAATCAGTTTCTGCTTTAGATCAGAGTTGCTACAAACCTCACCCATCTGTGAAGCAGAGTCAGATTTTCTACTTGAGTTCAGCTTTACCCAGTAAGCCAAAGGAAAGAGGAGCACAGAGTATGTAGACATAAAAGATTCCGGCTCCTGCTTTGGAAGAAACAAAGCAAAATTACATTATCTGAGGAACTTCCTGCAGCATGATTTTTGGAAGGCAGTCACATTCGGCTATTAGCAATACAGAGTACTACCCCATTACCTTAGACCAAAAATACTGCTAACACAACTGCGCCTTCACAGTTCAACTTGCTGTGCTAAAAAGTGAAAAACAAGAAACAGCTCATTGAGAAAGTACCATAAAAGTTCATAACCATAATGTAGAGGGTGATGCAGTACAGCAGGTGTTTGCAAACATGGCATTGTATGTACAAGCACAGTGCTACCTACTGAGGAGTTCACGCAGTAGAGTTTGCCCCAGTACCCTTAAGGTATGTAGAAACTGTACAATGAAGGACCTTATCTCCTTGTCAGGTCAGACTGCATGTATGACAGAAAATACCATACTGTCCCCCAGTCTGCAGCTTGAGGGAGGAGGAGGAGGGAGGTTGCACACCCAGCCTTGCCCTATGACTGCAGGGAAAGGTGTCCAGCACACACAGCCAGACTCAGAAGCTCAGAAGCAGGCACGAGGCTCACAGGCTGAGAATCAGATTAAAACCTGTTTGCTAAAAGCCTCTTCAGATAATCTTGCATAGAGCCTGCTACCCACGGGCAGTAGGGAGGACATCCGTTCCTGGCACAGGGAAGCGATCTCAGGACTATATTTGTTATGCAGGGAAAGTGAAGGCAGCCCTGGACAGTCACACTAAATACAAAATGTCTTTTTCGAGTCTCCTTTTAAAAAACTTCCATTGTTCTTTAAGGAGAGGGGGGAAAAAAAAGAAAAAAAAAAAGCTTTGAGGACTGGTGTGGGGCATTCTGCATCTGAAAGATCTCCTTCACTATTGGCAAATACACATCATACCTCCACAAATGGAGGCATTTCCCCAAAACCCAAACACAAGCAAAGTCTGCCTCTTCTAGCCAACAAGGAGATGAAGTATGCATGGGTTTACAATTCACAACTGATCAGCATTTTTTAAAGGAAACAGAAGCGTTTAACATGAGCTTCATTTAAACAAGAAACAAAAGCAAGATTAAAACTGAAATTAAATTCAGTGACACAAAAGGACAGAGTCTGGGCTGGGATACACAAATACAAACAATGTGATTCTTAACAATACACTGATTCATGTTTCCTTTCTGGAAAAAAATCTTTACATTCTTTTTTAAAATCTGTATTTGTAGGAACATATTGTCTCACTAAAGAACATTTGTTACTTTTCTCTTTCCCCCACTCCCTTCCCACCCAGTTACATTCTTATAAAGAGAAAGTGATTAGAGCAAATTCAGTGTCCAGACACTTGAGAAGATGTTAGAGTGAACGCAGACCACCCACTGACTTCATCTGTTTTGGTTTTGTAGTCCCGAATTTTTATAAATTTTCCATGCCATAAGCAGTTTCTTTTCTCTTTTAATTGTTACATATGAAAAGGCAAAATGCAAGAGCAGGTCAAGGACAATATGTTAGACGCCAAAAAATCCAAGACATCACACCACGCACTGCCTTTCCCCCCAGCTGGTGTGCCATCAGTTTCTTTTCCACTCACATTGTAGCTCCAAGATCCAAACTGGCTTCCCACTCAGTTTGCCATCACAAGGCTGCTAGACAATGACCACTATAGTTTGCCTTTCTCAAATGGAACTAACCTATATTAAAAGTAAACTACAAAGGTAAAGCAGAAGTGAAATTAGCCCAGAAACAGATCCATTTTAATGTGATTCCATGGGTCAAAGCCCTTATAGAGCTTTCTCCCTGGGGTCCACAAATTCTCAAATATTTCCTGATTTGGCACAACAGCTTGCATAGCATAGTTTGACTTGGGTGCTATCACACAGAGCTATGTTCTTGGAGAGGCAGGCAAATGGAAGCTTACTGCTGACAGGAACAACAGAAAGAGACAGCTTAAACTATATTTTACAGCTGAAAAAAAAAATCTAGCTAGACATGCTTGCTAGTTATCATACTAGCTTTGCTATTTGCTTCCAAAGGTCACTTTCTTCACATTGTAGAGCCTTCTGACACATATCTGTCCGGTCTAGCTATTTTTGCCAGATAGTTTTTGTCAGATTAGTTTAATTATTAACCCGAATCACAAAAACAACCCCACCACAAAATCCTTTTCTTTTACTTGCTAACTGGGTACATTACCTACAAATGCTGAACGAGCTTAATCTACCATAAACAGCAGTCATGTGTTACATTTACATAGCTTTTTTCAGCGGTGCTTCAGGAAAACACACACAAATAGGGATCACTTCATCCTTCACTAAACTTAATCAATTTGGAATTCTTAAATGTTACACAGAGGTAAAGCAAAGGGCAGAGCAGAACTTCACTGAAGTGCACAGGGAAAAAACACTTTAAGAAGGTCAGGCTGCAACACAAACTGAAATACGTCCCAAATCAGAGAAGAGGCCCCTTATAAACAGGGTCATGTAAGTTTTACTGACTGCAAATGGTCAGGGGCTTTGATTTTCTGCTTCACTGCAGAGGGTCCACCAGCACATCTAAGTTTCACCGGTAGATAAACATCTACCTCAGGGTAAAGCCCAGTACCACGGCTGAAGCCTGACAGCTCGAATGTTGGATATCCAGACTTACTTGAACTGTCTGTAAAAGATACTGTGTTTGTCTGTACATAATTTTCTGTGAAAGATACTATGAATTTCAGTATTAAACCGGTTGCCTAATTTTCTTCGCTTGACTTACTACTGAATTGCCTACTTCACTTCTGAAGCTTTCAGTGGAAAAAAGTTGATTTCTCATGGGGAAACACAAGCTAAATAACTGAAAAAGGAAAAAAAAACAAAAAAAACAAACGCCAACACCATCAACCCCCCACCAGCATAGAGAATATATCCTCAGTTAAAATTTCAAAAGTGGGCATTCTAAATATTGCATTGTTGGGACTGCTTGTAACAAACAGCAAGGTTTAAAAACCAGAGCTGGATGAGCAATTTTTTCTTCTCTACTAACATTAGGCTTGGCTTTTTTTGGAAGTTCAGGGTGTTTGTGAATTTTGTTTCATTGATTTTTTTTCTAATAAAAAGTTCCTCTTTATTCTTCTTGATGTGTTCCTCAAAAGTCTAATGAGGGCAGTATTTAGTTTAGCCATTGTCAGCTGTGTCAGATAAAGACAAATCTGGCAGGTTTCAGTGAAATGCCAGCAGTCTGAACACTCTCTCAGGGTGTATTTGCACACTCTGAAGCTCACACAGCACCTATTCCTGTTCTTGAGGCAACAGGGGCTGCCTCAAGTGCCTAATACAGTAAGCATTAGGAAAATATCTAGAAGACTCTTGAGAAAAGACACCAAACTATAATTTAACAAGACAAGAGAATATTCTGGACTCCTGGCAAGAAGATACTTTCTCATTGTAGGTGACAGCTCACTAACACCACTAACTCCAAGGCCTTGCTCAGCCACAAAATCCAGCTAACTAGAGTTTAAATTAGCTTTCTTACATCTACTGGATAAACTCTGTCTGCACCCCTGCCAAAACACACTACTCTTCTCCTCTGTAATCCTAAACAATCCCTCACCATAGGTATTTCCCCTGCAGTTCCTCACAGTGCTATGCACATAGTTGTGTTGCACAGCCAAACCAAATGATTGGAGGCAGAATGAAATGCATAAAAGTGTTGGCTGTGTATCCTGGGAATTTGGAGAAAGCTGTTAGCCCTGTCTCAGGACTTCTGCTCCTAGCTCCTTTCCCCCTTGATCCAAAAACTAGACCAAAAAGGGAGAAATATTTCCAGGGTTCAACTTGAGCTTCTGCCACCACTGCCTGATGGGTCTCTGCCCAGTCAGCCCCTAATCAGAGCAGTTATTCATGCTCCTATCAGGGACATGCTGCAATGCCTGGAGCGCTATCTGTCCACAGGGAGGGCAAACCAAAGCTGCTGTGGGAATTTGGCAGCTGTCTGGAGGACAGATAACAACAGGATGTCATTTATCCTCAGCAGCAGGGTTGGAGGTCTTGCTGAAGCAGTTAGAGGTCAAAATTAGTTACCAGGCAATGGCTGCTTAGTGATTCATGCGAAATTAGTTGTGACCTCAGCCAAAGTGACTATGGAGAAGTGTTCATGTAGCACTAAGGCACTAATTAGCACTGCCACTGGATGGCTCCATGCAGGTCACAGCCAGGTCTGGATCACACGGTGAATTACCCCATCCCACTAATGATGCCAGTGTTAATGAAGTGAAAGTTTGCTCCTCTGGAAAGGTTAAGTCAGAAATTACTGCCTTATCTGATGCAAATACAACAGGGAATAAAGGCTCTGTCCGCTTCATTAGTGTCAGCCAGGACCTCTTCAAAGATGGAAGACAGGAACACCAGCCCAGAAGCTGGACCCCTTTCTCCCTGTGCCTCTATCCCAATTGCTTTTAAAATTAATACTTTCTGTTACGTTTTTTAATCCCCAAAAGGCATGATTTTTATCCTAGAGTATGGGAGCAAGCAGATAACAAGCCATGTGTGGGATTAGTAGTGAGTGCATAGCAAAGATATAAGATTTGGTACCACAATCAAAAAAACACCCATACTGAGCTTCCTTACTTGCTTACCACAGTGTAACTGTGTTCAGATGAGAGAGCAAAGATTGGGTTTGTTTTCCACCACACTATAAGAGCTCCAGAAAAGTTTCTCTTTTGACAATGCAATGTCCTTGAAAAAAATATTAAATTCTTGTGTTGGATGAATACAAACACATTAAGGAAAAAAACCACACCACTGCTTCCGTTCAACATTAAACTTAATCACAATGTCATTTATAGATCTTCAAAAACTTACGCTTACTTCATTTCTAAAGAAATCAAATTCTCCACCCACTCTCAATTATTTAAAAACAATTAGGAATCACAGAGTATGCAAATTGGAAGGGGCCCACAAGAATCATCGAGTCTAACTCCTGGCCCTGCACAGGACCATCCTCAAGAGTCACCTCATATGTCCAAGAGTATTATCCAGACACCTCTTGAACTCTGTCGAGCTTGGTGCTATGACTACTTCCCTGGGGAGCCTGTTCCAGTGCCCAACCACTCTCTGAGTAAAGAGCCTTTTTCTAATATCCAACCTAAACCTCCCCTGACACAACTTCAGGCCATTCCCTTGGGTCCTGTCACAGGTCACATTAAAACTCATGCGTAGCCAAGGAGACACACAATAGTGGGTTGAATATTCTTATTTGATGGTCTGGAGAGAAGACAGAATAGAGAAGAGAAACTCTTGAGGACATCCCAGTTTTGGAGAAAGTGTAAACCTAGAGCAGCTAGGCAAGTACCCAGAGTAGCTGAAGTGTAAGTCTAGACTAGGTAGCAGGGAATGACAGCTGTGAAAGTACCATGGGAGGCAGCAGAACTCCTGTTGGAGGGCAGGCAGTATGCTAACAAATCCTGGCCAGAAGACTGTACACCCTGCTGCAGAGGCCCATGTCCATTTCATTTCAGTAGAAGCCTTCACTTTTCTCAAACTTTATTTTTTTGTTTATTAAACTTCTTAAGATTTTACTCGGTAGAGGGAAAAAGGGTCTGCAACAATTCCCAGTACGGTAACTTTAAGCCAGCCAGTGAAACTTGATATGTGTTCTTAATCTTCAAGACTTGTGTTGACATCACAAGCTGCAAAAGTGGAGCCAATGATCAGGGGAGATGAAGTTTGGATTACATGAAGTACTCTCTTTTTGTTTTTCTTCCTAAGCAGTCACTGCTTTTAGTATAAAAGTAAAGAACTGAAAGAATTTTTAAGGGATTGGCGAGTTGCATCTCTAAATAACAACAGCATCCAATGGTCTGGATTTCAAGTCAGTTCAAAAGCAAAGGCAGAATTAAGAAGGAAGCCAGAGATAGAGAGAAGGACTAGGAAGACTGCAAACCTCCTATAAAAGAAGTACCTGGAGCGAATACAAGGGATGAAATCCTGCAAGGGTTAAGACAGCCTAAGCAAAGCCATTCTTTCTTCCTGACTCCAGAGGAGCGGGGAATATACAAGTTAGGTAGAATGGCACTGTTTGTCAGCAAAAGTGCTCATACAATATGACAGTACTGCCCATGGTGTCATCAGCTCCAGTAGTGCAGCAGCCTGGATTGGTGACAACCTCCATCCTCATCCTGCATGCTCTGGAATGCCCCAGGCTCCCCAGCTCCATTCAAGGAGATGGTCTGGAGGTGACCTCCCTATGCTGGGCCAGGCTCTGGCTGCTGCCCCAGAGAGGAATGCAGTCTTGTGGCCATTTCCCTGGACTGCAGCTTTGGGGATTAGTCCCTGGGCTCTGGGACTCCAGGTACCCGGCTGAGGCAAGGGTCCTGAGGCAAGAGTCTCCAAGTCTGTCGATGTTTTGGATTTATCCTTGTTAGACCCATCTTTTAAAAAGCTGAGGAACTGACTCTGCACCACGAGGAAAAAACAGAGCACTGGTAGTCCAACTCTGCTCCCAGTGATGTCAAATAAGGGCTTCATTGTTTACTGCAATGGGGTCAGGATGGCATCCTCAGAGCTGAGCAGAGGAAACAAGACAAAAAAGGTAAAGCTTTTGATTCTATATAGAACAGTAGATGTTGGATCATATGTTTCCAAGCAAAAGATACTGAAATCAAGGGTTTAAAATGCTAATTGCCAATTTTTAATGCAGCTCTCTCTAACAGCCTACTGGGGCACATCAACTTACAGTGAGGTTATAGAACTCTGAATCCTTTTACATAGGTTGGGGCAAGTTAGAACCTTCACATTACTTATTCTTAAAGACAAGACACAGGGGAGGAGGGGAAGGGGGGTAACTTAGCAGGAATAGCCTTCCATCTTTTTCACATTGTTTACCACCAATCTTAAACACACAGAAGCTATGTGTCCTGGAAGTTCTTACAGCAAAAACACGATACCGTAGCATGAAACACACCTTCTGCTCCCAGGCCCAGCACATTCTGCTCATTCACAGAAACAGATGTCCTCACTGCTTTGCCAGGCTTGACAGCGACATATACAGAGCCTGGAAACCAGTAAATGCCACAAAAAAACAAAGCTCAGTTTTATAGGCCTGCTTTCAATTTACTGACATGTAACAATGCCTCCCTTGAAAGTGTTCATCAAATATTTTAAAGAGAGCACAAATTTCTTTCATTACTTCTACAGAATAAACCCCATAGTATAAAAACCTTATCAGAGTGGGAGAGGGCAGGCCTGTGCCAGTAAAAGTTGAGACTCTGCTAAATGCCCCATTCTTGCTGTGTTTGACACTTACGTAGTCAAGTGAGTGACCCGAGACAGCACTGTATGCAAAGTTTAACCAAGGGGTAAAACAACCGTATCTAATCACAGGTAACTAAAGACTTTTTCTGACCACTCAAGCAAAACTCTGGGCTGAAGCCTATTATGGTTGTTCTCAGTGCTGGGAAGACAGAGAAACATAAAAAAGACCATTATCATCAGCTGAGAAAATGTTTTTCCTAATACAGAAGTGACCAAACTCACTTTTTCCTCACTGCTAAGGCTGAAGACAACTATTCATTCACCTTTTATGCTATAAGTAGGGTCAAACAGAGGTAGAAGGCTGAAAAGCCAGAGCTAATATTAGCATTTTACATTTTTATGACCTTTGGTGTGTTTACAGAATACAAAACCTGTTGTCTGGAAGACTTTCTCTCCCTGCTGAAGAGGGAGTTGGAGAAGAGTATTACGAACAGTTCTCTACTGGTGCATGAACATCAGAACCAGCATCCCAGCAATTGTGGATTATTTACCCCCACCCCAACGCTTCACCCGAAATCAATTTAAGAGCAGACAAGAATTGTTACAGACACACCAGCATGTGAATGGGAAAACAATATTAATTTCACAAAAAAAGGTAAAAAAGTAATTCTTAGCCTTTTGCTTAAATTTTGAATATAGTTTTGGAGCCCACACAATTTTATCATTTCATATTCTGGACAACTCCTGGTAATTACAAGATTAAACAATAAAAATAATAGTGCTTCTGCTTCAGCAAACCAGTTTTATACTTGTCCTTTCTCCCTCCTATTCTTATTCGTATAGAAGAGCCATTTCTATTCCTTGGCCATAGATATTCCTTATCACTTCATTTTCATCAGCCATATCCAATGCTAACAGAATGAGGAAATGTTGCTTTAGCAAGGTTTTTGGACACAGGTGTTGTAATTGGATGCTCACCCTGGTGAAGCCTGTTTTGATGAAAAGGTATTCTCCGGTCATAAAAAGCCACTATAAACATAGAAAGGACAGATTTATACTTGCTTTTAGGTTCTATATTATTCTTGCCATTTAAGAGATTGATATAGAGCTTAAGCAAATTATCTTTTTCCTTCTGCATACAGCAGTTTCAAGACACTTCAGTGAGTGCCTTCTTTTCTGTCTTAGCTACTTGAACTGTAAACTTCTGAAAGCAGGGTGGGTCTTTTTGGGGGGTTGGTTATTTTTTGGCAGAATGTTTGCACAGCAGATTTCACACCTGGACTCCCACTGAACATGATACTTCCATATAACAACACAGTATTATCACTGTTGCTGCTGCTATGCAAAAAAAACCCAACATCTTTTTTTCCCCACATGCTGAAGTACTCTGGTCAAAAACATGAAACGAAAATTCTTAGAACCCACAAAATCTCCTGATCATCAACTCAAACCCACTTTTCCTACCTTTTCTGCTTTTGTACAGCAAGCAGATGATACTAGCTTAAGGACCTCAAAACTAGAAATAAACTAATAGAAAAGAGCAACGTATCAACCTTAATTGTATTAATTAGTGGAACAATCAAAACATCAAGAGAAAAAGGGACAGGAGTCAATTCCACTGCTGATTTATCTTGTAGGAAAACATTATGGATCAATCAGATCCCTCTAACTTCAGTTACTACCTCTTGGTACTGTGCATCCACAGCCTTTAACAGTAGAAGGTCCCAGACATAGATGTCCATGGGGCTCCCCGTGACTGCACACCAGTGGCAGCAAGCGTGCACAGTCTCCCACAGAGCAAGGGGAGGCTCTTTTGGATCATCTTTCCCCTGGCACCCTCAGCTTCCTGTTTTCCAGAAACTCTGCCAAGACAAACCCTTTGCTATCCCTAGTTCTTCTCAATTTGGTAAATACCCTCCCCAGTTCTAAACAAATTATATACAGTTTGGAAAATTATTTGCCTGCTCAGAGTCTGCTCGCTAGATAAGCGCATGTGGACAGGAGTTCTTAGACTAGGAACAGTAGGCGACTGTGAAACTGGTGACCATGAACACTTTGTGCTGACTAAACTCCGGTCAAAGAAACTGCTACAGCTTTTGGTTCCTCCAAGGAGGCACCATTTCGCATGTTGATTGGAAAAAAAAAAAAGTCTAGCTTCAACCTGTGCTGCTTCTCTTCCAATTTAATCCCTTTTAACAGATGCTAGAAAGCATCCATTGTTGAGGGAAAAAATTCAAAGGTAAGGTTTTTGGCACTCCACAGCAGACCAGTTTCCTGCTACCCCTTGACGTCTAACTGATGTCTCAGATTCTGCAAAGGCCATAATTAATTCTGTGAATATCAGAGCACTCTTAAATTTTTGGTATTCAAATAAGCAACTTCCCTTTGCATTGTTTCAGACCATGCCAGAACTGGGGCAGGGGGGTGGGGGGGAGGAAAGAAGGACATTAAAGGAAAAAAAAGCAGATATTAGGTTTGGAAAACTCTGATTGGGAAGGGAAATTCAGAGATACTTCCCCAAACTCGAATATTCCCAGGAGCCATCTCTGTAACATGATCTCTGCGCTCTGAACAGGTTAGCAAGATGGCTGGAGGAGAAAGAGAATGTAAACACCTTACAAATGCTTACACTCTTGTGCAGGACATTCACAAAGCACTCATACAGCACTCAGAAAGGAACCATCACTCCAGCTCACACTGTTCATATTATTAACCTGTTTCACCTCTTCTTCCAGGCAACTGGTCACTGCCTTCACACACCATGACGTGGACCTATCCTGCATATCTCATCAGCTACACAGGGCATAAGGAGACTCAGCTCTGTAACACCTCCCTGGAGTTCCGCCAGAGTTGACCTGGTGGTTGGTCATTAGTAGGCAGGAGGAACTGGAGCACCACCAAATATTCCTCACTGGTTGGTCAGAGCTGGAGTTTGAGTAAAAAGGAAATTCATTTTTCCCCCCTCTAAATGAGCTGTGCTTCTCAGCGTTGTTTAGAAGGAGACTTCCTTGAGCTGGGCATCAGAGTTACTACTCTGGTTGCCTTCTGGCCAAGCTAATCTAGAGCAGGAGGCCAGAATATATTTAGGCTGTGCTACCACCTCACCAACAGCAAAGGCTGCCCTAGGGAAGAGTCTGGATGCAAAGGTCTGAACATGTAGACCAACAACAACCAGAGCATTTGATATTAATGCAAAATACCACAACCCTCCACAGCTGGATCTTTAGCACAGACCACAAGCCAGCAGTTTTACCATTCTAACTTCTAATTCCTACAAGCCTTGATTTTAGCAGCGTCCTGGCTTGCTAGTGGTTGTATCATTTTTGGAAAAGGTTGCTTGCCATGGGAGTAGAAACAGACAAAGGGGTCTGAGACCTAAAGAGAAGCCAGATTGACAAAATCAGTTCACATTTCATTGTTACTGGAACTCTAGTAAATCCAGCCCTAAGAACAAAGGAAGTCTGGATGAAATCCAGTAGATTCTTTGGCCTGACTAAACCGTGCTATACTGGAAGCTGAGACAGGGAGAAAAGTCTTTAAACAATGCCTTCATCCTCTCCATCCTCAGACTGACCCAGCACAAGGATAGGTCTTGGACCCTTTGGCCGGCTCAAAAACCTGTTTTCACAGAGGCATTGGAGTACTCTTATCATGGCATTCTGTCCATATCCAGACTGCATATGGACCTCTGAGGGAACAAGTTAAGCCAGCAGCACCTGCATTAGTCAATTAGAATCAAAAGGTCGTGTTTCAGCCTTGGACCTGAGAAGGAGTCTGTGAATCAAAACATTGAGTTTGTAAAAAGTCCTGGGAATTCTAGTTCACTGAATAACAACAGCAGGTGCTGTTTACCAAGAGAACCCTAATAAAGGGGAAATGCAGAGAGAGCTCAATGGAGAATCCCGAAAACCAAATCATAGTGTGTGCAGTCTCATTTTTTCATAGTCTATATTTGTGACCCCAACATGGTATGTGTTACAGGAGTTTTCGATGACCACGACCCAACAGGGGTAATGGAATTAGTTCTGCCTGCTAAAAGTCTGTCTCCACTTGAATTCATTCACTGCAGACCTCCAGCCCTTCTTCTGTGCCACCCAGGCTCAATGTGTTAGTGCACCTACACACAAAGTAAGCCTCTGAGCACCCTCCCCCTCTTAGTGGGAATGTCAAAATCCTCCTCACTGTCAGCTGTCAAGCATATATTTCCCCCCCCACCCCTAGCCCGCCCCATTCCCACTCCCTGCTTTGCAGTGTTTCCTCCCACCTCTAGCCATCAGTCCCTCTTCCCGCATCAAACCTGGCTTAAAACCTTCCTTCCTAAGTTAAAACTCTGTTTACAGTATTTTGATTTAATTAAGACTAACGTTTTAAGCATTTTGTATGCACACTAACTAATTAAAAACAAGTATGCTTTCATTTACACTGGTTTATGCTTTAAAAAATCCACATTCAGGCTGCTATCAGACAGGTCATTCGTCCAAACCTCACACACCCTCCATAACTGTGTCTTTAAGAATTTAGAGAATTTTTTCCCATGCAGTAGTTGTTGTTCAGAGACATTTATAAATCAAAGGTTTTTATTAAAGCTGAATAATGCTTAAATCATTGGAAAAACAAAGGTTTGTGACTTTTTTTTAAACTCAAAACCCAAACCAGGCATTGAAAAAGAAATGGACTAACATAAATTTTCCAACTACATTTTTATTGTCAAAATAAAGGCTTATAGGAAACATAACACTGAAATTGTAAAGAACAAATTATTCCTAAAATGACCGGAACAGCCATCTTTTTACATTCTTAAATAATAATGTATTGCAAACAAACCAGAAAACTCATGTGATCGCCAGAAATAACTATAATAGATCTTTAGCTCGATTTGCCTGGAAAAGCAGCACATACCTTTCCAACTAATAACTCACAAATGTTACCATGCATTTCCAGTGTGCAAGACCACAGGGCAGCCCTTCTTCCCTTTCCTGTCAGTAAGGCATACCAGTATTAACCAGTAGACTTCCTGGTTGCCTGAGCACAACCAGCCAACCAGGTATGTTACAACCTGAGTACATTTGAAAAATATCTGTTGTTAGTCTTGCCAGTGTTGCACATGGGTTGTAACAGCATGGATAAGACCTGTCACACAAGGAAGTCTTGCTTTCAGTGTTTCATATGCGTCTTTGGACATCATCTTGCAATATCCTGGAATACTGGATAGTTTCAAAGTCTTCTTTATGACATAATCCATTGCAGGGAAGGACTAGAAGCCCCGAATATAACAAATGATACCTCCCAAATTTAATCACAACGAGAAGGAAATAAAATTAGAGTTTTTCTTTCACATACTCTCTCAGTGAATAGGCATTGTGTGTTCTTCAAGGTTAGCGTTATTAACCAGTTGGCTGTTGAATCCCACCGGGACTGGCATATTTTTTCATTTTCTGAATGATCGTGCAACAGAAGTACTATTCTTTTATAGTAGTTTCAGAGCAGCCTTCAAGTCAGTGCTTCTTTGGAGGTGCATTTCTTTCTCAAAAGAAGTAATATGAGTCTCTTTGCAGACTCCTATTATGGTGGTCAGGTTGCCCATACCAAAGCATCAGCCTACAGACAGGTAGAAATTCCATTAGCTGAAAGCTGGCTGTCTACTCCTGTAACAGTATGGGGATCACCGGATGCTCAGAGCAAGCATCTCATGATGTGTGTGATTGCTCTGTGTAGATGAAAAGAGTGCTCTGAGCTAACATGAGCATGAAGTGCCATAGGGAATGACAGGACCTCTGGAAATTCCTTGCAGGGCTGTAAGAAGGATAGGCTAGTGGTCCTGGAGAATACTCCACTCCGAGTCACAAGGGGAGGAGGACAAGAAAAGTGGATGCATCAGCACCATAATGACAACCACTCTTGCTGTGACCTACTGGCACAAGATCAGAGAAGCAGATGATGGAAGAAGAGAGATTTCTGTTATCAGTCTGAAAGAGCACGTCTGTTTTCTGATGTCCAAAGTGGGAGGTTTGATGTTTTGTAAAAAGCAGTTTCGACATCACAAGGCACTTTCCTTGGCTTGTAGGTTCAAAGGAAAAATGTGACTGGCCAGGATCAAAAGCATTATTCAGTCATGGCTGATAAGCATGTGCTTTATGGCACCTGTCCTGTAAATACGGTTCTTCACCTTTCAGAGCACACTGTGGCTGAAGGGCCACATACAGCAGGGAGACATGGGATAGGCCATCTTCCTGTTTACTATGGAAATAAACAATAATGAGGATCTGGAACTGCAGGTACCTATGAAATGTACTTTAGCCTGAACTTTGCATTCTTTCAATAGGCCAAGGAAGCCTTACAGGTTAGTTCTATTATGGTTTCAAACCCTTACAACAGCTTAGTTACAGCAACACAATAAGAGCATTTTCACTTTTTTACTAATATTTCCTTCTTCCCTTCCCGTAACTTTTCATCTTCTGGTTCTTCTTTTCCGCAGTATGGGTAACAAACAAAAGGAGCTGGAAGCCATCACGCAGTATGAAAGCTATGATGTATTTGCCCTCATGGAAACATGGTGGGATGACTCACATGACTGGAGTGCTGCCATGGATGGCTACAAGCTTTTCAGAAGGGACAGGCGAGGTAAAAGAGGTGGAGGGGTGGCTCTGTATGTTAGAGAGTCTCGTGGTTCTGTATGTTAGAGAGTCTCTTGACTCTCTAGAACTTGAAATCAGTAATGATAAGGTTGAGTGCCTGTGGATCAGAATCAAGGGGAATGCCAACAAAGCTGATATCCTGGTGAGAGTCTGTTATAGACCATCCAATCAGGAGGATGAGGGTGATGAATTATTCTACAAGCAGTTGGAGCTTAGGTTGGATATTAGAAAGAAATTTTTTACAGAGAGAGTAATCAGACATTGGAATCGGCTGCCCAGGGAAGTGGTGGATTCACCATCCCTGGAGGTTTTTAGGATGAGACTGGATGTGTCACTTAGTGCTGCAGTCTAGTAACCACGGCGGTGTTGGAGCAAGGGTTGGACTTCATGATCTCAGAGGTCTTTTCCAACCTGGTTGATTCTATGGTTCTATGACTCTATGATTCCTCCATTACATAGAATTATCTTCTGGAAAAAAATGTTTAGGTTGTTTACATTTTTAAAAGTGCAGATTATTGCATTTGTTTCTAGCTAGTTGGAGCTACTTTAGAGTTAAAATGCCTCTCACACAATGCTTGACCTCCTCATTCCCAAAAAAATCCTTCTAGTTTTAATGAAGGAGAACCATTGTGCACAAAGCAGATGACGAGTACTGAGAATACTTGATTGTTTTCCAAATTCTGCCATGTGCTTCTTGGATGCTTTCCAGGGATTCATTTTACTTTGCTGTGTGCCTCAGTTCCTCACATATGAAATTCAAATAACATTATCCAATAATATGATATAGGAAACAGATATTATCATTATTGCTAAACCAAAGAAAACATTCACCACTTGAATTTGTGGTTTTAATACCCTAAAAATAGATAAGGACTATATACCTCTTCCATCAGAAACTAAAGCAACTAAATGCACTTCATACACAGCACCATTTTTCCACATGGGAATAAGAACTACATTTACAAACTGAGAGGAGGAAGAGACAT
>NW_020955404.1:195918-322788 GCF_003031625.1 Empidonax traillii | reverse complement strand
AAGGGAAGGGAAGGGAAGGGAAGGGAAGGGAAGGGAAGGGAAGGGAAGGGAAGGGAAGGGAAGGGAAGGGAAGGGAAGGGAAATAGGATGATGCTTTCTGAAGAATTTAAGCCTTCTCAGAGACAGAAATAAAGCTGGATGTCATATAGAGTTTTATAGAATCATCTACTACTGCTTAATATCCTCTTGTCCCAGGGCAGCTAAAAGGTTCCTGTTAGGAGTAACATTCAAAAAATATTTAGCTTTTTTTAGAATGGACTTTCAGTGATCAAAAATCTCCTTTATAAGGGATGCATCTTCTGTCACATTGCCTAATACTTCACATAATCAGAGAACAGCTACAAGTTTCGAGTTATTTTGAATTAATGGAAAAAATAGCAGCATACAAGGGAAAAAATAATGTTTCCATGAGAAAGCATAACATGCAGCTTCCTGTAATAAGACCATTATTTCACATGCAGTGGAAGACAGTGGATCTCTTCAGCACTTACTAGGCTGCCTGAAATGTAAAGATGAAGCATGCAGAAGCACAAAACTAACCACTGTATTGTTACAGATTCCCTACAGAAAACTGGGCATAGGCAGTGCTTTTGCAGCCTGATACAACCAGACCGACACCCTGGCTTTTCCTTTTCTGTGGTGCCTGTGCGAGCCACACACTCCAGGCCTTCTAGGGAGCCTGGGGGACCGGACTGCTGTGCCTCCACGGGTCCCGTGATCTTCTGGCAGAGACATAACTCTGCAAAAATGGGCTGTGAAGACGGTTTGGCTCATAATTGCTCATAGCCCAAGCAGGAGCTTGCAAGCTCCCCCTCCTCAATTATCAGGTTCGAGTGCGTGAGGAATGCCACAGGAAAACAGGATTTCGCATTTAAAATAAAAAAGGGGGCGAAGCATCTGCCCAGGGCTGCCTTTGCCCGCGCTTTGGATACAAGGACACCTCTCGGCGCAGTGTTAGCGCTCAAACCTCGGGAGTTTTTCCAGCAGGAAATGTTCCAGCTGGGCAGCTGCGGGACAGCGCTGCCCCCCAGCGCCGGGCGCCCGCCTGCGCACAGACCCGTCCATCCGTCTGTCCGTCCGTCCGCTTCGGACAAAGGGCTCCGAGGTCGTACCACGGCTTTCCTGGGATCATATCTATAGGCAAGGCTATATGGAGATCTACATGCTCACAGATCTATATATACTCTATTAAAGTCATAGAACTATATACCTTCTATTAGTACAGCTACATAAATATGTATTATTATTTTTCTGTTTCTATATATATGGGCGTGAAAATATCTGTATATTTCATTCTGCAAGTAAATATTTACACTTATTCCATACAAAAGCACATTTCTACACACACAGTCCATTGGTACTTTGTCCTTGTTTGTAGATATCAGCACAGGGAAACAACCAATAAAGCAATAAATGCATGAGGGTAAAGTGCTAGTCTTGATGAAGAAATACAGATAATTCAAACAATTCTCATATCTGTGATAAATGAAGGTCCCTATACAATGAAGATGGTGTTTTACATCCCCATTTCACTTTCACAACTGAATTCCAGATCAACAAGGAACATCCTGCTTTGTAAATGTGTGCTCTCTCCCTCTTCTCTCCCTCCTGTGGTGTTCTTCTCTAAGGTTTTATGATTATTTTTATTCCCAGATTTCCATTAGGTAAAGATTGACCTTTAGTACGCATCATGAAAGCCATACTTAAAGCTTGACACTCCCTTCAGCTAGCAATTTGTGTTCTTGAGTCACATTTTCCTCCATAAAACACTTGTAAGACTTCTGAAACACTCCAGCAACACTTCCCAACAAATAATGTGTGACTCCTACTGGGAACAGCAAAAGTGCATCGCTAGGAAATGCCTCCTGAATTCTGGGTCGATAGCCATGCTCCAGAAAAATCACGTTGATGATCTCAGCTAGATGTCACACTGCTGCAAATACAGTCACTTTGCAGTGACCATATGGGTCCAGTTTTTACTTGTAGATTAACACTTTAGGACTATATTCTGTATTGACTCTGACAAAATTTGCAGAGACTGCCACCTTGTTCAGGCCGTGGAGGAAAGTGGGTTTTTCTGTCTTCTGCCTTCCCCCAGGCCACCCCCATCCTAATGTGCAGAGTCTTACAGTGGTGAGTGAATAGACTGGTTTTCAAAGATATGACCTAAAGTTAGGTCTTACTATCATTATTTTAAATATAATTATCTTATGTTCTACCCAGACAGGAATGACCTGAGATTTCCCAGGCCTTAGCTAGGCTCCAGTGCCTCTGACACAAAGCTGCACCCCCACCACCTCTGCAGGAGGAGTTATTCTACCAAGATTTCATCCCAGTCTTCAGAAAGATCTCACACCAGATCTTAAGGATGACTCAAGGAACAATCCTTATCTCCCCTACACCCCCTCACAGAGAGGAAACTAATCCAGAGGCCTAAATTAAGAAGACAAAAACCTCAGAAACCATGCAGCAATACAGCATTACAGAAATCAAAGACACTTGGAAAAAACAGAAGAGCTGAAAGAAAAGGAGCAGTGCAAGGAGCTAGTCAAAGTACAATGTGGAAAAGATAATCTGCTTCAGGAAGAAGACAGCATTCTATGTTAGCAGGCAGCGCAAATTGTACTTTCCTTTTGATTTAATTACGTCAAAGAACACAACCTCAGACTTGCTGCTTTAATTAGGAGGTGAAATGACAAAGTATATGAACCTCTGCTTTGATTTCTTATAGTAATTGTACGTTCCTATACCATTGAACTGCATTAAAACAAGAACATGTAACCTTTATGGTGTGTGACACAGTTCAAAATAAACATATCAGGATTAGACAGTTGTTACTATTTATGAGCTTCCTAACATATTTATTAATTTTGACTCTGTTTCAATATCTGCACCACATCACTTCATGTTTTAAGTTCATCCAGATAAGTAAAAAAATGTGCTGGTGTATATGTTGTTCAAATACAGCAAAAGAATTTTCCCAGTCAAGCCAAATATGCCGGCATGCATGGTACTCTCACAAGAAACAGGGGTCAACAGAAAAAGTGGCTTTATTGCTTTCTTTTAAAAATAAAATAATTTCCTAATATTTTCTTAGCTGTTTAGGTACATAGGGTTCTGTAAAGACAAAGCAAAAGCATTTTAAACTTTGAATGGTGCCTCTTTGTTAAAGTAACAAACCAAAACCAACTTATCTAAAGCAGGATTTGGGATTTTGCTATTAAAGGGCTGGAGCCGAGTCACCCTAGAGACTGCCTGCCACAGTTCAGTAAAACAATACCTTAATCCCTTGGACTTTCTTAAGCTAATTTTGGAAATCACCCTGCCATTCATAATGCAGCACTTTTTCTTCACATATCCATTTTCTGCTGCAGCCAGCAGAATTTAGCACTTTTTGACACTCAATCGCCCTAACAGTTGTTTTATTTTGGTTTAGGTACTGCCAGTGGAAAATGTGACATTTTAAAGTAGCAAGAAAGAAAGAAGAAAAAAAGAGGAAACAAGTGCTGAACAATGAAAGACTTTGCACTCATGTGAAGGCAGCTCCACTGGCATGGAAATAGATGGACTAGCAGATGTGAAATCAAGGGAGGCTTTCCGGTGATTGCTGAATCATTTCTTCCTTTGTTATCGCTGCAGGGCTTCCTGTCAGCAAGTCAATAGTGCATTCAGAATACCGCTAAAAGGCCAGATCCTATTCACCGAGGAGCCCCAATTAGCCATGTGATGTCAAGGGACCTTTTCACATCTAACACAGTAACATTGTACTGAAATAAAGGTTATCCACTTCCAAAGGTGAAGGAGTGAAAGCAAACTGGAGCACATCCATGCACCACTTTTGGGGGCTATAACAGATTTTTACTATGTGCGTATCAAGATTGATTCTGTTCTTGCCTTTTCCTCCATCAGATAAGCACTGGTTAGCAGATATTTATTGGTTTTATTTTAAAGGAACAGAATGTAAATTACATGCAGGCCCTTTGAAGGAATGAATACACAAATTTTACTGAGAATAAGATGGACTGAATGAACAAGTGTAAAAGCCACCCTATCTTTAGGGTCATTGGATGAGGACCTAGCAGCACACAAAGAAAAATAGGTGCTATGACTTAAGGGCTATGACTTAAGGTGCTATGATTTAAGGGCTACAGAAAAAAATTAGGCAGGCATTAGATGCAGTTTTCACTGACAGCTGGACTTTGGCAAAAAGACTCAGTTGTTTAGGGCTAACTAACCAGAGCAGCCATCTCTGCCTCTTTCCTGAGCACTGGTCCCTACCCCAGGGCAGCCTGAAGCTTGTGACAGCAGAGGTCTGACACCCGCACCTAACACTGTCCTAGGGGCTGACTGGTCCCCATCAGAGAAAGCTACACAGCAAAGGAAAAGTGCATTGTGACTAAATGTCCAACTCCTACCGCTCCTGGAAAAACTCTTGATGACAGCTTACTCTCCACAAGAAAAGGAAACCAGCTCTCAAGATAACAAACCTGCATATATAAAATCTGTGGTGAAAAGGAAGCAACTGCTTTTGCAAATCTCTCTATATAAAGCTCAAACTCTACAAGGAGTTTGTCAATGTAAATAGTAGTATAGCTGCAGCTGTATTCCAAAAGGAGGTAAATGAAACAAAGTCTAAATAGCTTCTTTTTTATTACTAAGATTACATTTCATAACTGAACTGTAACGGTATTTTAACAAAAATCAGGTTTTGCTCGAATTAAGCTAGTTTCTCTATACTTCTCCAATGCTGTAATGAACTTGAGTCCCTATAAAAATATTAATTATTTCCTACATCAGACTTTCAGTATTTTTACTGAGATTTCAAAGAAGAGGGAAAAAATAATCAAATACTCCCAGCAAGTATTATCTCACAGGTAACGGAATTCAGGAATACTCAGTTAGGTTGAAGACAATATTGCCTGTGAAGATAGGTCAATAAAAAATTCTATGTGAGATGCTCTATTTTACATCAGGGAGGAATAGTTTTTTTACTCCTCTTAACACATAGGTTATCATAAATGTCAGGGTTTAAAGTTTCATTACTTAAAATTTCAGACAGTCCCATCTAAGCTTTTAGAGGTGATGGAACATGACAAATACACAGAGCATACAGACAGCTTAAGCAATGCAAACTAATAAAAAAAACCCTGAACCTTACAATAAAAATCTGTTCTACCATATCAAGTCCCTATAGACATCTAAAGTGAAAGTACCAACCAGATTTTTTTAGTTGCCACACAATCTAGAGACTGATTAAACTACACAAAAGATGGCTAACAAAATAGTGCAAGGGTTTCTTTTATTTTTCTGCACCTCGAATAAAAATTCTTTCCCTAGACAATCTTAGTACTTCCCTTCCCTAGTTCATTTTTCTTGCATAGCTCAATTTTTATAAGCCACTTCATTCATTTATGTGAGCCTTTGAGACAGAGCATCCATCTTGTTCAGTGACAAACAAAAAGGCTCCCCAGCAGCACCACGTGGAAGACTGCCAATAATACATTAGCTGCAAGCATTACTGTCTTATTCTTTTCTGTACAAGATTTAAATACAGTCACAGCATATTTTCCTCTGCCCTCTGAACTACCTACACCTTTCAAGTAGAGGTAGACAAACTACTCTTTTTTTTCTGAAGAGGAGTGTACATATCAAAACCCCTCAGCTGCAGAACTTCAGAATCAGGTTTTTGATTTTTAGCAAAAGAAAAACATTATAAACAAACAAATCAACCCACTCCCACATTACACTAAACAAGCATCTCTAACCTCTCTACATGAGGCAACAAACCTTTTTCTTACTCTTTAAAATAAATAACCCCGTCTTCTCAACAAACTGAGTAGATTTCTGTCACACCTTTTTTTCTCATCAAGCAGATTAAGTTAGTTATTTAACTTTTTTTTTTTCATATTACCCCTTAGAAGACAAGTAGTAAATCAAGGTAGTTTATGTACCCAATCTACTGTTTTGATGCCTCTATACTAAATGGGTAATGTACATTAGAGTTAATCTGTAAAATGTTTGGTATTTTGATTGGCATGAAAAATGAGTTGCTATTTTAATTACTGTAACATGCCTATATAAATATGCTAATGGCTTAAAGTGCTTAAATTTTAAAGAACTCCCAAAGCACTGATACTTTTATTATGAGCTCTACTGCTGTTACAGGCTTCACAGTTTACCATCCAATACAAGTGTACAAACTCAAAAAAACCAAATGGAACTGAAATGGAAAAACAACTTAATTCTGCCCTTTACTTTGCTCTCTTCCAGTGGTTGCAGCCCTCTGGCAGGAAAAGCTGAACTTTGTGTGAAGCCAGGCTCCAAGAGCTACGGCTTACAGTCTGCCATACTAAGGTCAAGCAGCATTTAATATGCAGTGTTACGAACTATAAGGCCAAAAGATGCTTATTTGTGGTTCCATAGTACTTTCCCCAAGACTGGAACAAATAATCAGGATGGAATTATTTCTGCTGAGTTAAGTCTGCCCATGCTCATGAGTCAATGAGGTGTCTGACTGACATCACTGAAGTGATTCAAGTACCTCAGGCGCTTTTCTTGAAGCAGGTGCTGTTAGTAATCCGTCCGAAGTAAAAAAAGCACTGCAACTGCTCAGAGTGTCAAGGTAGTGATCTAAGTTGATTTTTTATTTTGGTTCTCTTCGGAGAAATAGCAGGACATAAATGTTTGTCTTAGTAGATGCTGCTATACACATAAATTAGGTAGAGTGAAAAAAACAGTGGATCTCTTTTCTCATGGGAACTCAGGTAGAGTGCAAGCTCCTCTCTTGCGGCTAGGGAAGCTGTGACTCACTTCTTTTTCTACACTGAACTAAGGAAGCCTTAGTACACTTAGTATCACTACTGTGATAGACTGGAAGAAGAAAAATGTAGCTGAAGCTGTACTCAAAAGAATAGGGATTTAAAAAAAAGGCCCTGACTAGGGGTATCAAAACCAAAGCTTTCAAATACAAAAATAGTCCTGGGAAAGTTTTTCTAAGTGTTATTTTTCTTTTTAATGTAAACTGTATTTATGAGGCTATATGGCAATTTTTCTGGTGTCTACCTCTCTAGAACTAGAGCACTACAGTTCCTCTGTTCTGGATCAACCAAAGCACCCTCCCCTGGCTTACTTCATGGTAAATACCGCTGTGTTTGAGGCAGAGGGAAGTGCTGTGTGACAAGATGAATCCTGCTCCTCAAAGAGTGGTGTTAATCTGCTAGTACCAGGCACTAATTTTCTTACATAGCCAGGAGAGGCTTTTTTTCAGGTAAGTGCTCAGCCTTTTTAGGGGACTGCTCAAAAGAGGACAGGAAAAAGGATAAACACCTAGCAGGAACACAGTGATCATCCTGTAGCGTGTTCTTAACATCTTAGCTGTAGCTTTTGATTATGGCTTTTGTTAAAACAACAATGCTTTTTTTCTTTAAGCAGTATTTACTGTGTATAGCTTAACTTTGCCTGGCTTTTTGCTCAGGAGGAAGAACTCTTCCTTATGTTCCTTACATATGAGCAGATTAAATCCATCTCTTTTCTTTACCCATGAAATTATCATATGTGCCTCCATGGAAAAACTGATGTTGTATTTTTCTTCTCCACAAAACCTAGCATTAACAGTAGAGTTTGAAGTGCAATTAGGACTTTTGCTAGCCTGGAAATGTAAGGTGTTATGCTGCGGTTTTGGGAGTCATGTTTTTGGAGAGGAACTGTATGGCTATTAATGATGCTTAAAAAAAACCCTTGCAAGACTCCTTCAAGAAAATGGAATTTAACCACTTTAATAATAACTGTAAAATGCATGCAAGCCATTTTTATTCCCTTACTTGGTGCTGTGAAGATTGCATAGAAGTGGTCCCAGGAGGGAAACAATACAGAATCTGAATATCGTGATTTTTTTTTTTTATTGGTTTGGTTGGTATTTAATTACAGTGTAATCAGTATTAACCTGCTTTCTGGAGTTGTTCTTCTCACGTAGCATTTTCTTCTTTTCACTTTTCTTCTGCTCTCCCTCAAATCTGAAAATCCATATCCAGTTCAGGTATTACAGAACGAACAACAATATGTAATAAGTCACAGCAGATAAAACCTCGGTCCTAATTTCTTGGTAGGTAACCTCTGTGTGAAGGATTGCACTGGCAACTTACCAAAATTTTAAGGACTACATCTAACTTGTGATAAAGAAACTGAGTACAATAGCATTTATTGTACCTTCCTTATTAGAGGAACAGTTGTTGCTTGTTTTAGTCTCACCAGCAACAGAAGCATGAAATTTAGCTTTGCCCATGACTGATTTCTTGTGTTCCAGGTCCAGCCAATCTTTTCTCAAATAGATTTGAAGAGAAGCCCTGGGGAATTGTCAACATCAGTTACAGTCCTGCGGAGTCTGATCCTATAATTGGATGCAACTTTGTTCCTTTCTGTAAAACATCAGAGGACTGCTCAGGTCCACAGACTCAAATAGACAATTAACGTTAGAGTTAAGAAAAATTACTGTATTGACTTATTAGGACCAAATTTTTGTTTTAAATGCTTTTTCTTTTTTCTTTTTTCTTTGCCTTTCTTTGTCCAGAGAGCATTCTAGTATAAGACAAGCACGTTGAGTTACAGACATATTGTATTTCCTTTTCTCTTTCAAACGTTATTCCACTAAGGATTCAGAAATCAGGTTTATAGTAATTATCACTTACAGTAATTATCACATTCAGCATGCCTAGAAGATCTGAAGGCCGTATAATTACCTTTTTCCTAGTTCATGAATATGTAACTCTGAACTCAATTATTTTTGGACAGTGGCATAGGCTTGTTTCTTTTTTATGGTTGCCTGCCATAGCACTTGTTACTAGCAATTTTTCTTTTGTTATTTTTATTACTGCTGAGAGTTTTCCAACATCAACTAAAACTTGTTGGGTTTTGAACGTACACAGAACTTGAGCTTTGCTATTTTGTTGTACTCAGGTCATCATTTGCCATACTGCCATGAGACGCCACCAGGCAGAAGTGATTAGTGCCTGGGTTCCTTTCATCAGAATTAGTATTTTAATTACAGGATTGTCAGACCTATTAAGCAAATACAGGTGCTACACTGATAGACTGTATGCCTGTGGTTTATGATGCATTTTATTCACATACAGCCTCAGCCTTGTTATTACAAGTTCAGTCCTACATGATGCTACATACAGAGTTGTATAAAGAAGTCTGAAAATTCTCTGGTAGTCACAACTAGGAGATCTGAGAGGCCAAAAGCAAGACTGGAATCCTGTCCCTGCATGCTGTGTGAGAGGCAGTAATTTTCCTAGTTTTTAGGTAGCTTGTGACTGAACCAGAGTGTGAGAAAAAAATAAAGAAGAGGAAACTTTAAACTTAAAAATTAAAATTAAGAAAGAATGAGTTCATAAAAGCACTACTGAACGGTCAGGTTCTCATTTTGTATCTACTTACACTTTGTATAATTTCTCCATAAAGGACTAGGAGGAAATAATGCAGGATATATCCAGCAAAGGTGGTTCACAGCTTCCATTTATTTCAGCATAACTCTGTATGAACACAGTTATTAAGGGACAAAAGCTGAGTGCACAAGTTATAGTTCTCAGCATGCAGGGCACAGTGGGTATGAATACCTAAATGGAACAAAAATCAGTCAAAACTTTAGCTGAAGTGCAAATCTCTTGCTAATAATCAGGCTTTGGTTTTATGTGGCATATATAATTAGCATAACATAGCAGCATAAAAACAAACACAATCTTTTATTAATAGAGATTGCCAGCAAAACAGTGATATTTTTTTTTTTAAATTGATCACTTCCACCAGTGGGAAATGGTAGGGGGAGGTAGAAGGGCTTTCTGAAATGAAACACGCTTAGCTAGCCTGTAATGTCAAATCAACCACCTCTTTTCAGCTGCATTGTTAGAGCCATGCCATTGGAGAGGATGCACCGATTTTTGGGAGGGTCGAGAGTGAAGGATGGTCAGCACCTGTGGGCGAGCAGGGAGTCCCAGTCTTCCAGGTTTGTATCGCGAAGTACTTTGAGCCATCGCGTCGGGGAGCTGCCGGTTCCTGACTGGGGGCAAGACCGCCCTCGGTGGTACGCGTGGGGCTGGGGGAGGAGAAGGGTTGGGCAGGGAAAGAAGGAATGTCGGGGGGCAGAGTAGGGTACCGCGTTTTGCTCCAGAAAAATAAAGAGGGGCGAAAACACCCCCTCCTGCCCGAGGGAAAGCGCCTTGTCTTGCCTTGCCTTGCCGATCGCTCCGGCGCTGCCCGGGCCGCTCCCGGCCCGCCAGGCCGACACCAGGTGGCGCCGTGGTGCCGCAGCCGGCCCCGCCGGGAGCGGGACGAGCTCCTGCCCGGGAAAGGCATGGAAAAAAGCCAGCCCCTGGGGGGCTTAGGCAGGCGGCCTTAGGCACGGTCGGGAACGGCGAGCAGCGGGGCGGCCCCACGTGTGCCGCTGATGGAGACGCCGAGCGCTGAGGTCGCAGTCGGGGGTTGCAGCGCTTGCCTCCACGGGTAACCGGGGCTGGCTTACAGGCTCTCCGAGGACGGGAGGGGGGAGAAGCCTTCAGGACTGCGAATGGAAAAAGTAATGTGTTGTAGCAGCATCTTTACCAGTTTCAGAACCGCCCTCAGCGTTATTCAGCTGTCGGTCGCGGATGGAGGTCCAAGGCTGGGTGCGGGCTGAGAGATCTGCACTGATGGCTCAGGACATTTTTATCCACAGAATTGTTTCTCCTTTATGAGGCTTTTGAACAAAAATTTTGATAGTAAAGAAGCATAACACAAAGTTGAGAAAAGACTACAGGCTGTGTCCCAAATAAGTCAGGAGCCAGCAGTCATTAGGGGGTTTTCAGATATTTAACCCATGAAGTGGCAACTGCTGGTGCAAATTTTCCTTGGGGGATGGAGTTGTAAAGCATTCAGTGAACATTGTCAGCGTGCCAGGAAAGCCGTGGCTCGGGGAAAGGGGGAAAGCTTTTTTCTCAAAAGCAACTCTCTTATCTGAAGGACACAAGAATAAATCTTACTACATATCTGTATGTGGATTTTAATACAGCAAAACCAAGACAAGATTGCATTTGAAAACTTTTTTAAAGCTTGGGCAAAAGTTAATACGTTTTTTAATTTTTTTATGTTGTTTGTCAGCTTCTTGCATTTAACTTATCTCTGTACCATTACCAGAGTGGTTTTCGATTGGACATTCAAGAGTGATATTTTTGCCGATTGTAGGTTAGCTTCTTGTCAGTTTAATTGTACCTGAACTGGTGCATATGAAGCTGAATACTTAATTTGGTCAAGGTTCTTTTGCCATTTGGGCACATACCATATTTCTGGTTGTGTAAGACTTTTAAAATAATATAATCTTGTTCTGTGAACTTCACAAAGTAAGCATAAGATTGAGAAGACTCACCTATGTCATAACACTGGCTGGGTTCTAGTCTGGAGAGATAAGCTTTACTTTTTACATCTTGTTCTGGGGGGGATTTTGGGGAGGTGTGTTTTTAAAGCATTGTAACATCACTTTGCTGTTGAGCTGGAAAGTTGCATGAGTACATCGAAAGCTTTCCTCTCTTGTGCCCTACTGTGCTTCTGAATGCCTCATTTAGCCTTCATGAGAGCAATTTTTTGACTAATGCATTCATATCAAGAACGGATCAGATGGTACAAAATGTTCTTGAATGTTCATGTTCTTGTAGTAATACTATTACCTAGGCAAAGCAATCTTTCAGTTAAGGTAGAGTGTATCAGTCTTGCTTTCCTAAGGCTTGCCCTTAAAGACAGTGAACACAGTGACACATAGCAGACTCAACAGGATGATTTCTGCCAGACAAGATGATTTCCTGTGAGATTAACAGTCCAAATCTTACAGCTACAAAGTCTTAAAAAAGCTGACAAAGAGGTTTTGAATACCTTATTCTAAGTTCTGACCAATGTAAGATCTAAGTGTTATTACTTGGTTAAAAAAAAATTAAATGTTCGATAACACTTAGAATTAATCTTATTATATGCATGTATATAGTGCATATGAAGTTTCTCAGTGTTTCCATTCTTATAATAGTAATTTTTCACCCGCGTATCTGTAGTTTTAAATGGAACTGAAAGGCTATATAGGCCATATGCCCCTCATTATCTTACATTTAGGCTACAAATGCCCTTAAGAAGTCTAAGTTTTCAAAGCCTGAGAATTGAGGGTGGAGTGTATGTAGGGATATCAAGCATGGAAAAGCACACCTTGTTAGCAAAAGGTATTTACTGAAAAAGGCTAGGTGGATTACAAGTTGTCCTGTGTCAAAGCTCAAGCAAACAGACTGGTTTGGACTGTATTGTGAAGTCCACATCAATGTTCCTACAGGGGCAGTAATGAACTTTTGCTCTCTATCCCCAGCAATTCCACTAGTTCAGGCACCAGCAGCCAACGTGCTGTTCCAAATATTATTTTATGCCTTCCTGAGTTTAATGCTCCCAAGCAGGTGACTGTCAGGGTTAACCAGATGGGTGTTTTCTATACAGCTTCTGTTTGGGCAAGCACAGTCTTGGACTGGGAAACTGTGGATTCAAGAGTGTTAAATTTAAGTATACTCCAGTGGCAATGCATTTCCCTGCCTGGATGGAGTTTGCAAATAATTTTTCGACATTACTGTTTTGTGCTAGTCAAGAAATAACAAAGAGTAAGGAGTGTATGTTTGTGGACTCTTTAATCTTTTGTGTAGGTGAAGGTTTAAGAGGTATTCCTAGACATTATTAACCACTTGAGTATAGTTGATAAAAGGATTCTGGCCACATTGGGAGTCTCTGTATTTACTCCCATCAAGCTCTCTTTGCCTATACTTTCAAAAGAGAAGGACCCTGGTTGACCTTCATACCATGTGGTTTGTTGTGGTTTTTTTTAATATCTCTTGTGCAATATTATTTATTAAATGTTTTTATTAAGTCTTTGTGAGCTTGAATAGGTAAGTCTTGTTCTTGGAGAGGAAGAAAGGGATTTGCCATCATTCCTTTGTTTTAGTTCTCATCTACCTCTCTTACAGATGGTCTAACTAATGACTTAATTAAAACTAGTAAGCGTGTGCTCATGCCTCGCTTGAAGCAAACTGATAGTGTTGCCTAATAACATTCAAAAAGGATTGTTGTTTCCTCATGTAGAATTTGAGCATTGCACTCAGGGGGTCACCTTTCTTTTTTTAACTTTCTTTTTTATCCCAAACTTTAACACTTTAATTGAATTAAATATTTTTTACTAGGGCATCTGGAGAGAAATCTAAGTGTTCATAGAAAAAGCTATTTGCCATGCCAGGAACATATACTATTTCAAAACACAGTTAACAGTGTAAATAGCAAACATTGTCATTATAGTATCTGTTTTCAGTACACATATTGGAATGGGAACACAAAAGGATAAAGAAAGTATATCTGTTCAAGTTTCTTCTACAACAGTTGTAAGTAGCTAATGATTTTTTTCTTTTTTCCCTGGCATTTTCTTTATCACTCCAGGTAAGGTGGTAGCTATTGAGAATTTCTTGGACTTTTATGTGGGCTAACACCTTGGTGTGCACATGCAATCTCTGTTCTGCTTGTTTCCATTTAACTTTTCCAGTGCAAAGCTTTCATTGACTGAACTGTTCTTTTGTAAAGCACAAGCATGTTTTTAGAAAGAAAACAGATTTTCTGTGTAGTCTGTGCCACCATGGGCTTCTGGTGTTTCTGCTACTGCTGTGTGAATTGCTAATGAGCTGAGCCTGGCTGTCCAAGATCTACCAGAAGAAGAAAGCATAAGGAAATAATTTAATTTGCTAACTGGAATTACTGTTTCCTGAAAGGCAATGGATGATATATGAATTCCATCTCTTTAGAGAAAAAAAAAAAAAAAGAAAAGCAAATTATATGACTGTAATGACGTCATAACTTGCCAGAAAAGAAATTCTGAAACTGGAAAATCAAGCTTAACAACTGAATGTGATGAGGAAACTGCCAGGGTGATAAGAAGGCATATTTCATCTCTGTGGAATTCTTCCTCAAAAGATTTTTTTATCAATAGTTGATTAGGCATTGAAGACAGATTTAATCAGTGTGAAATAAAGCTTGGCTACTCCTGCATTTCTGGTCCTCTGCAGACTGAGACTTTGGTAGCTATCACAGTACAGATGTGTGGGGTGAGTCTGGACCAACCACTGCAGAAACATTTCTCCAGTTCCATAAACATCTGTGGCAAAGGTCTATGCCTAGATCTGTCTACTGATTTTATTGTCTCTATTGTGGTGTTGCACATTCTTACTTCTGATAGAAAAAGTGATTTTAAGCATTGGATAAAATTTTCATTTCATGTCTATGCAGATTTTTAAGATAATGAATGCGATGCTCTACATCTAAGTTGTTAAGACTGAAGCAAATAAAAAAGCTTGAATGAAAATTGCTGATTTTTCTATGTCATTTGCTTGAGACAGTAAAGAGAAACTATGGAAATGATTCTTAGTGTATTGTGCTCACTTCTATTAAGGTCCGTAATGAGTTAGCAGAGTGGGAGAAATAGTTCTGCTTTTGCAGCCTTACTGTTGAAAGTTGGAAATTTGGTATGTATGGGCAGGAAGAGAGAAAGTAACATACTGTGAAGGAAGGATCCAAATTGCTGATTAAGGTCTGCCTTCAACGCTGGATTTTTGTGTGTTTTTTTGGTTTGGTTTGGTTTTGTGGTTTTGTTCGTTTGTGGGGTTTTTGTTGGTTTTTGTTTGGTTTGGGTTTTGTTTGTTTTTGGTTTTTAGATATTGTTCTCAGTTCAGTATCTCAATTATTTTTACTGCAGTCCTTCTGACCCTAGATTTGCTTCTTCCTCTACAAACAGCACTACCCCAAATAAGCAGTCTTCTGCTGCTTATAATGTCTGACACTTATGAATGAATCATCCTTGAATTTTCCTTGAAATAGTTAAGTATATTTTAGAAAGTTTTATTTTTTAGTGCTGGAATTGAATTCTTCAAGGTGATTTTAGTACTTATACGTATTTATAGATATATCTACTGAAAAATTATTTATAACTTTGTTTTAGTTTGAGCTTCCCTCAAAGAAAAAATGGATATGTTTGCAGTTGGGATTGACCATAAAACATTTTTAAAGTCTTTTACAGTATTTACAAGCTGAAATCATAGGTTGTTCTATCCTTGTAGTTTTGCTGTTACATTTAAAATGATGCAAGCATGGTATAATTGTTACTGCAAATCCATTGTCTGACCTTTATTTTGAAAGAATTGTCTTGTTAGGCGCAGAACTAAACATGACTATGCAGCTGTAGGAAACAATGATCACTCTACCTTGTAATTGTACACTACAATCAAAAACAGGATGGCAGAGTCTTCAGGATTAGAACCTCACACAGAATAAGAAAGCATTAGTAAATGGTTTCTGGCTAAGCTTATGAAATGTTGGAAATGCCACAGTAGATGTGACTGCAGCACATTTTTACATTAGGTTATCCAAATCTCCTACAGGCAAATCTGACAAATGTTACTTCAAGGTAATTTCCAAGACTTTGCTCTCCTTTCCCGATTAAAGCAGTTTACTTTGAAATCAACAGAGATTTATAGTGTGTGCCGCTGAGAGCCGTAGCTGACCTGTAAATTAAAGCTTCAATTGCTTTTGAACATGCTTTTTTCAATCAAGTAGTCTTGAGGTGGTTTCTGTGCTGTTGTGCTGAAAGAGTCTGACACCATTATGCCACGACAAGTGCAAGGTATTCAGAGTCAGTCAAGCTTGACAAGCAGGAACTGTGCAGTAAACTAACTGGGGTTCCAAACTACCAGGCTGTCATGAGTAAAGCATGATTACAAATGGTTCAAAAATTCTCTTACAACCTCTGAAATTTTTAAGTACTTGAGAAAGAGCTCTTTATGTGAACCCATGTCTGTAAGAAACTCAAAAGTTCAACAGAAAATTTATTTCTCTACTTTTAGTTACAGTTTAAGCTTTTACAATGGTTACAGTGAAGGAGGACTGCAAATGCAAATGAAAGGGGAAGATGAGGTAGAGTTAGTGAAGAAGGATAGAGGGGAGAAATGTGCTAAAGTTCAGTAAAAATGGTAAGCAACTTCTTGAAAATGCACTGAAAAATTAAGTACAGATAGGCAGTGTGCATTCAAAAAAATTGTGGAGAGAGTTATTGTGAAGAAAACTGAGTGACATCCTCTTACCTGAAGCTATAAGGGACGAATAACAGATCTACTTTCTTGTGTTCTCTACCTACTGGAACACCAGTTTTCCCTCCTGACAGTTGCATGCGGTTTTGAATCTAACACTTGCATGCGGTTTCCTCTGCTAAGAGGAAGCATAAGGGTATTGCTCACTTGGATGAGAGATTTCTTAAGAGCATTTGCCAGTTTGATCTTTGGTTTGATCTATTGAGTCTATATTTGGACTTGTCAGAAGGAGGAAAAAGGCAGGCATATATATTTTACCTTCTCTTATGGGGGAAAAAATACACTAAACAGCAGATTAAAGATCTATTCAGTCCTGCTTTTTCTCTCTGATTGCAGAGCTAGGTGTTTGCATACACACAGAAAGTGTGGCCCATCATTGCAAGTCCCACGCTGATGTGTCAGAAAGCAAGTGGGATCTTAATTTCCAAAACTAAAGCTTCTGCTATGAGCTTCAGCAGTAGTGCAGAGTACTGGACAGTACTGCAGAAAGCTTGTGCTGTGCAGCAAGTTGACACTTACTCTTCTGTGCAGCACAGTGAGAAATCTCCCGGCTTTGGTACATTAGCAGTGACAGTGAAATCACTGCACCAGAAGCCTTGTGGGGCAAGGTGGCCTTGCCCCAGAATATGCCAGTGTTTCTGCACTATTACTGTTTTCATATGACTTCATTTGTATGCTTGCTTAACTTAGAACATGTAAGTATAATCGGAGATGTATTACAGTATCCATTCTATAACCTATTACTCGTACTTGGATGACAGCTGGCTCCTTATGAGATCAGAGAAGTACTGTACTCCCATTCTCCTTTCTACTGCTGGAATTAAATAGGGGTGTTAAAAGACTTTGCTATCTAAACTCTTTAGTGGTAAAAATATTTAAATGTCTATTACAGACCTACAGCAAGCAGGTTGAATGGGGGGGAGGGAAATCACTTAGTTTCAAATTCAGACTTTGCTTTTGAGGTCAAGGCTTCGTGCATGTACCTCTAAGTGTAAATCCTACCCCTCCTTCTCTGATTTCTCATTTATTGGAATAACCTTTGTCCTTCTGGAAAAGCAATTGTGATCACTTTGAAGCCAATTTCAAAACCTTTTCTGCAAAGTTTCTGCAGCATGGTATTCCATCCATTTTAATAAGGCAAATTAGGCTTGCTTCAATTTCACCTAATAGGAAAGCTACCACATGCTGGAGGATTGTTTGTAACTTCAGTATTTTCGTAAGTTTTCCAAAGGAGTACAAAGTAAATAGTTTTAGCAGTTACTCTTGTAATACAATGAGTATCATGTAAAGCCTTCACAACAATTTGAACAGAATCATCTCTTCATATTTTATTTACTCTTAATTTCCACAGGAAAAAAAAAAAAAAAAGAACAAAAGAGGAACAGAGGCTTTGTCCCTTCTGGTAAGCATAGTGTGCTCCTCTTAAATCATCTGTGAAGAGGGTCTGCCAGAAGGTTGTACTGAGCTATGCAGTTCATACAGTGTCAGTGCTACTCAGATTGGAAGGGACCTGGGGAGCTCTCTAGTCCAACCTCTGGCTCAAAGCAAGGTCAGTTGTGAGCTCTGAGTAAGTTGCTAAGCTCCCATGGTACTTTGGAAAGAGATACAGACTGCACAGCTTCTCTGGAAAACCTACTTCAGTGCTTGGCCATCTTCACAATGGAAAAGGCTTTCCTTCAGTTGAGAGGTCAGAACTTCTTCTGCTTTAAGCAAAGACCAGTACCTCTTGACCTCCTACATAGGTCTGCAAAGAGCTTTATTCAATTGCTTAGAAATGATCAAAAATGTTAAGGAGCTTTATTCAGTTATTTTGTTTTACAGCTATTGACTGCTAGTGGGTGCCTTCCCTACCTCATGGTCATCTTTCTTTTCAATCTGAACAGACCCTGTCATCTCATTCTCTTATAACAGGGCACTTGCTCTCGCCTCCTGGCCCTCTGGGTGGCTTGATACTGCAACAACAGTGGTTGTTTAGAGATAGGCTGTTTCCCTAAGTAAGCTGGTTGTGGGGTAAGGGTGGAGAAACTTCCAATTCTGTTTGTATAAGAATGGAGCTGTAGGATTCCAGGTCTGCCTCAGATGTTGGGCTTATCCTAATTTGTAACTTACCTTGTTTGTTGAATAAAGCCCACTTCAGTTTGTAAGGCTATGGCTCAGGCCTGCAGTGGGATCTTCACTGTCCATGAAGAGCCCTTTTGGCTCTGGTCTGAGGGACACCTGTGAGAACAGGAAGGCACTGGTTTAGGGTTGTCACTGGAAAATAATGCAACACAATTCAAATGCGAACCTAATTCATGCTGTCATATGTCTGCTGTGTCAGTAGAGTTGAAAGAACATAAGCAAGGGAAAACAGCAGATAAAGACAAACCTAAGGTTTCATCCTCAGTGGTTCTGAGCTCCTTGAGGCTCTCCCTCATGAAGGTGAGTCAGGTGGTGGCTTTGTGTTTGAGGGAGCAAAAACGTATGCCCTGGAAGCAAGTCCTCCTGTTTGATAGAGCTGTTGCTGCCGGGATTTCTGCACCGAGCAAGGTGTTCGTGCTTCAGGGGGAGGCAGGTGCTCTGCTGGACCGGCATGGTGGTGCAGGCACGGGCGGCACTGCTGTTCGTGGAACTGCACCCTGTCCACAACTTAACCTGGGAACACGCCCTGGGCTGTCAAACAGAAATGACTTAACGCCTGGGAATGGTCTTGCAGACCTCTTGTGTTGGATGATTAAGTAATAATATTGATGTATTAAGTGCACTGGGGCTTGTGATCGATTTGCATTACGATTTTGTGGGTCTTCTCCTTTCCTCTTGATAAATAACACTGAATACTAATGGGCTTATTTAATTGTGTGTGTGGGGGGGGGTTGCCCTCTTACGTCTCGCTGATTCTCTCTCCCGCTGTTTTTCTTCAAGCCTGTATGCCGTTCCCGGTTTCCCCGGCGGGCCTTGCCGGGAGGAGGGGTAGGCGAACCGTCCGGGCATCCGGAAACGCTACCACGGCGTCGCGACAACTCCTGGACTTGCCCCCGGTGACGACACAGAGCTGCGTTTAACACCGCACTCCCGCAGCCTTTCCCTTCTCGCCCGCTCCCGGAAGCGGAGGACTAGGGAAGCGCAGGAGGAGCAGGGAAGCGCAGGAGGAGCAGGGAAGCGCAGGAGGAGGAGGAGGAGGAGGGGATCGGGCGGGGCGGGCGCGCCGCCATCCCGGCAGCGCCCGTGGCCGTGCGCGGGCGGTGTGCGGGCGCTGCCCGGCAGGGGGCGCTGTGGCCCCTCTGCGCCGCTCCGGGCGCTGCGCTGCGAGGAGCCCCCGCGTGTCCGCCATATTGGCGCCCGCGCCGCAGCCGCTGCGCGTTGTTCGCCCGTCTGCTGCCGGCGCGGCCGCCCGGAGCACAGCGCGCCCGGGAGGGAGGGCGGGAGGGGGGCAGGGAGGGGAGCGCCGGCGCCGCCGGCCGGGAAGCGGGGCGAGGAGGAGACGGAAACGAGCGGGGCCCCCCGTCTCCCCGCGCCCGCCCCCTGCGCCACCCGCCATGGAGAGGAGGCCCGGCGGCCCCTGAGCGAGGAGCGCACGCACGCACCGACCGAGACTTGCCCCCGCCCTGCCCGGCCCGGCCGCCATCCGCGGAGAGAAGCCGCCCGGCCCCCGCCTCCGCCGCGACATGGAGGCCGTGAAAGCCTTTAACAGCGAGGTGTGTAGCCCCCTCTCCACGGCTCTCCCTACTCGGGGCCGGGGAGCGGGCGGGGCCCTAGGGCCCGGCGCCTTCCCTGCCCCCTCCTCCCCGCGGGAAGGGTGCGGGAGCCGGAGGGGCCCGGGGTGCGGGAGCGCTCCCGCAGGCCGGCCGGGGGCTCCCCCCCACGTCGGGCGGGAAAGGGCCCTTGTCGCCGTCCCTGGGAAGCGGGCGGGTGGAGAGGGTAATGGAGACGCCCCCCCTTCCACCCAACTCCTTCCGCCGTGTGAGGCTGGGGGCGGCTGGAGGGGAAGAATGGATCTGGCGGCGGACTGGGGGGAGAGGAGGGCGCGGGAGGAGAAGGAGGAGGCCTCTTTCCTGCGCCTGGCCTGCGGTTGGGCGGGTGATGCCCGGCCAACTTCACGCAGCGGCCGGAGGAGGCTGCGCGGGGCGGCGGGGGGGGCTCCAGGACCGCCAGGCAAGGGAGACTGTGCCCTTCCCCGCCTTCTCTCTCCTCTCCTGCCACCCTCTTCCTCCTCGGTGTTTATATGTGTGCCCGCACCCCGCCAGCGCGAATTTTTAACACGTCGCGGAGCTGTGTTTTAAATCTGGGGATGGGAATACAAAGGCCTTGGAGGCTCATCTCCCTGTTTGAGCGTAGTATATGCTCAGTGGTCGAGATGGAAGGAGACATTCGCTGCGTGCTGCACAGAGCTCAAATCCTGCACCGAAGTACTGTGCAGAGAGCAGGCACTCAAGAACACATGCTTGCAGGCTGAGGTATTGATACGGCACCTGGCTTCTCTTTGTGCTGAAAGTTAATGTTTATTTTATTGCAAGATGGTTCTTATGGCAACTCTTTGTTCCTTTCATCGTCAGAGTTTGTAGTGTTTATATTTTGAAGTTACTGTAAAAGCAAGGAAAATGAATACGTATTTTTCTTGTTACAGACTCATCCGTCTCACAAAGTAGATTTTTACTTTTATTGGGCTTAAAAAGTATCATCTCTGATTACAATATATACTTCTACAGACCGTTCACATATTGGAGCTCCGAGTTGTCCTCTCACCCACCCCTGCGAGGATGTAGCATGATTTTAATGATTTTAAGTATTATGGTTCCGTTTGACCTGTTGTGGAACGCGTTGTTGCTACAAGCCACAATAAGATAGGTTTTAAAATAAGCAGGTACTCTCCAGTAACTCAGGAGCAGTTATACAGCCCTAACTGATGTGCAGTTTTAAGTGTTGCACTTCATGCAGTTTGAATTCTTAAGTAGAAGAAAACACATTGTGGCTGCTAGAATAAAAGTAAACTTTATTTTTCCAATTTTATTATTTGATTGGTGTATGTGCTGTATTAGTATGTTAGGGAAAGGAAGAATTTGGTGAACATAAGGTGTTTAGACCGTTTTCTTCGTATACCTATTAATATGAGCAGAAGTCTTCACTTTCATACTGAAAAACAACTTATGACTGACTCGCTGAGCACTCAGGTATAAGTACTGTAAAAATAATTAAATCTGAAACTTAAGGTGTCAACTGTACTGAAGAGGAGAGCTTTTCAACATGCTTTACATTTTCTAAATGCTTGAAAAACAGTAGACTGGGTTGTTGGAAAAGAAAATGCGGAATATCAGACTCACATTTTAACCAACTTACCTTCTATAATAGACAGCATCTATATTTTAACCTGTATCTCTGTATTTGAATGTTGGGCTACACTGACTGGAGGGTTTTAAAGATATCATGACTAAACCCCTGATCCTTGAAGTAAATGGTACAAGACTTGCTACGTTTAGGGAATCTCAGGTGTCCTTGCTAGCCACTCTTAACACTTCTGCACCCAGTGCAGAACGTGACTTTGATTTAACTTTCCATCATTGTCTCTGGTCAAACTTAGCTATACATATTTTGCATTTCAGAACTGATAATTACTAAATATTTAAAGTAGCTGAAATGTATGAGTCAGTAGGTTGCTATACCCAAATAATTTTTATTAACTTTGAAAATATTTGTACTTCGCTTGTAAAAGTTCTTCACTTTGTTTATATTATGTTTTAAGGTCATGTTATGCTCCAAAAATAATGTCTGACTTCTGTTCTAGAGTTTTTTGTCTTAAAATAGATACAAATTAAATTTGCTAGCAGATGGGATAGTCTAAATCGTATTAAAACTTTTAGCATACTTTCTCTTATGCAGTTTGCATGTGGTTAATAATTTTACAGCAGTTTATATAACTTAGTGCGGGGAAAACAAGGTGATGCTTTAGAAAAAGACATTCCAATACATTTAAACATTTAAGTGTGTAGGTTGGGTACTTCTGGGGTTGATTTGTTTGTTTGTTTGTTTGTTTTAAGGAAGGAATTGTGTTTGTATTCTGTAATGAAGCTAAAATAAAGGCAGCTGTCCATCTAGGTAGTATAGCTTACTCCAGAGTAAGCTGTGTGTGAGCTGAGCAGTATTCTGTATTATAGCTATCCTGTATAGCAGTCAGGATTGAAGTGGTTAATGTAGGCTTGTCATTCATTTGATGAGGAGGAAATATTTCACATTTATTTGAACACTTGACTGCTGGAAATAATGCTGGCTTATGCGGAAAGCTGTGCAGCATCTAGTGATGATACATGGCATTGTCAGTGCTGTACCTAATAGTACATACAAATTAGCCCTAACATTTAAAGTCTTGGGAAAGGTAAATTTAAGGCTGAGAAGTAATCATACTCTAAAATAAAACATGCTCAGTGGTGTTTTCCTGTAATGGTTGACATTTTACTTTAGATTAAAACTGCTTAGCAAATGAAAGTTAAATAATATACAACTGACATAGTATACTGTTGAGGTAATTGGCAGTATTTTATACCACACAGTTTATCATTTGCTACAGTTGGCATCGTGAAGGCTAACCATTGGAGAATCCTTTTCCTCCAGGTCGCAGTTCAGGCCCTGAGTTTTTTCTGAAAACACAAAATCAGAGTCAAGAACAGGTTCTTGACAGAAGAAAATTATTGAAATGTTTCAAATTTTTTATATGCTCTATAAAAATGAATTGAAATGGACTAGACGCAAACACATATCCTCATAGTTCCAGCACTCAGATGATAATGATTTAATGGCAGATATATAATTAACACTCAGTATTTGTTGCATAGTCAGCTTCAAATAGTCATAGTCAGCTTTGTTGCTGTCAGCTTCAAATCTAGCAATTGTCATGTTGATTTCAAGTACTGTACGTGAAATTGGTTTTGAGTGCTACGCTCTCTAGAGTTTCCTTGCAATACTTGTCTTTTTTGCAGTGGCAAGCTTTGTATTTCCAAATTACGTTTCACTTTATAATATGAATATTGTGTTCAGACAAGTCTGAAAAAAGGAGACTGATGGATGGTTTAATTCTGAAACACATTTAATTATTTTTAAATTTCTTTCTATATGAATATGTAGAATAATAGCATATAGTTTTACAGGCATGTAAATAGTCATAGGACTGTAATTTATTTTAGGGGAAATGGAGATCGCAACTTCATTTTTAAGTATAACACAAACTGGATATTTGAAGTTATACTTAGTTTAGCCGTATTAATTGTGTCTGTAAGAATGAAATTAGAGGAATCTTGAAAGGGCATTTGCTTAAGATTTAAAGGGAAAATTCAGCTTAAATACTTTAAACTTTATTCTTTAAAAACTTCAATAGTAATTCACTGCTCTAATTCAATTAAACATAGCATTTCTAACAATTGAAAGTTTATCAGTATCTTTAGTCACATACAGGCACACATTTCTCCATGTATGAACTTCATTAAGTCTTACTGTCCATGATGCTTTCTGATACTTTTTTTTTTGCATTCTCTTTATTTAAAAAATAAGCAAAAACATCTCATGAATAAGATATGAACACTTTGGTTAAATCCTTGAAAATTACTTTCACTCTGAATTGCGGAGACTGGCACTTGCAACTTTGGTCTACAACCATTTAGAAGGTTAGAATGGTAAAACCGACACAGGGCATTTTGATAGCATACCTGGTTTTGGAATTTACATTGTTGAATCCAATGCACAGTAGTTGTTAGCCTCCAGTGCAACAGCTTTGAGCTGTTTTTTATTTGTCAGGCAACATAGTGTATTATGACAATCATATATTTAAAAAAATAGAATAAGGAAAAGCTGCTACATTGAAGCTCAGGAACAAGAAGGTCATAGGTCTTCTGATTCCTTTTCAGAAATGCTGTGTTAATTTGAGCATATTTTGTATAAAAAGCTTAATTCCTCTTATCTGTAGAGTTGAGTGTTGATCTTTTCATATACTAGAGAATTGGTATAGAAAACTAAGTATTGTCATGGAAATGTGGAATATGCTCTATCTTAATGTGTTTCAAGAGGAGGATGCACGTTTAGTGCTATAAGGTTAAGGCAGTGATTCCCCCTAGCTGCTGAGACAATGAGAAAACCTCTGTTTCCTCTTCTCTGCCACTATGTTTTACTAGTCATAAAAAAGTGTGATCTTCTTTCATATCCTCTGCTGTTTGAAGGACTTGGCAACTGTGAAAAGTTTAAAACTTTCAGTGATACTTAGATCTGCATGCAGACATTCATATATCTGAAAAGTTGTTTCTGTTTTTCATTCTTAACCTCTGGAGTGAATTTTGTCTTCCATTTTATATCACCATATAATCATGTAGTGCTTTTCAGAAAAAAACACTGAATTTTTTTATGAATTCCCTTAAGATGCAACAAAATATGTAAGAATTTGTTAGTTTCCTGTTTGCTGTCAGGAACATTAAGAGCAGTATCAGTGAAATGTATTTCTCTCTGTTTTCCAGCAAGAGTTCAACTTTGCTGGCTCGCAACATTTTTTTCCTTTTTTTTTTTTTTTAGGGTGTAGGGAGAGAAAGCCCTTTTCTCTTTGAGATACAGTAAATATTAAAGTGGTGTTCACCTGATTAAATGTCTCCATGTGTACTGAATAAATATTTACAGTTTTAATATCAGATTTTCAAAGATTTATATGACCTCAGGCTTTCACCAGCCACAGGATCTTAACTTCAGGCATTGTAAAGACATGAGCGCACAAGGCTGTGTTAAAGGCCTAAAATATTAGGGCTTGTTTTTATTGTTTTTTGGTGAATATCTCAAGAACCTTATTTCTTTAATGAAGTAGTATAGGGCAGACTTCGATTAATTTTCTGTCTTATATACATACACTTTGAGTTTCTTAAACTGTGGTCTGGATTAGATCCCTATGAGCCCAGAGCAGTTGCATAGATCTCCAGATTCCTGTAACTGGATAGTTACAAGCATTGACCCTACTTGCTGCTCATTTAGACAGCAGTGAACTTTTTTGTAGTTTAAAACAAATGCACTTCTGAACTCTCATGACTTCAGATCCTTTGATTTTCAGCTGCTTACTAAGATCATGCCTGGGGCTTCAGTCTTTGACAGTGTACTTGAAGTTATCTTCACAAGTCTTATTTGAGTTTGCCATCATTTGAGTTATGCCCCATCCTGGCAGCAGGGTTAGAACTAGATGGTCTTTAAATTCCCTTCCAACCTAAACCATTCTATGATCAAAAGTTTGTTTTCCTGTGGCAGTTGTAAAAGCGGAATCTAGTAATCCAAATGTCTTTCTTACAGGGAAAAAACCCCAACATTCAGAATGAAAGTATTTAATTAAGCATATTTCTTGTAATAGCCTGCTGTTTGTGCTGTTGGGCTTTTTGCAACTGAGCTACCATTTGTACAAAAATGACTACTGTAGATATACAATTTATTATTTTCTTTCCACTGTTTTGTTTTCAAGAGTTTGCCTACATAACTTGAGTGGTTTTACTGGATATAGTTTTTGATTGCATGAGGTTGTGGGAGTTACTCTCTCCTATCTTTGTTGCTATATGAGCAGGTAGCTAATGGGTGTTTTTCTGACACTTTGATGTTCAGAAATATAATGCATTTTTTAACATAATGAACTACCTATGTGGAAGGTGAGGCTTATCACCTTTGTTACTGTGTTTGCTGTTGATGGTTTTGAGGGTTTGGCAGAGTGTTCCCATTTAAAGTGAAGGCACAAAAGATGTGCCCCAAAGTGGAGTGGCAGAGCTGATATCCAGAAATGGTGGTTTGGGTGGATGGTGGCTGAGCTGTAAAACAGTGTAGGGTAACAACAGCTGAGAGATTGAAGCCACCTGTTTTGGTAGCCTCGAGCTTGTTTATTGTGACATTCTGTGTATAATATTAGTTTTGAAAGATTGGAGTAAATATTCTTTTATAAAAACTTACGAGATATGAGCAAGGTGCACTGCTTTTGTGCAAGGAAGTGAACAGATGCCTTACGTATTTGAATTGGATCTTACTGAAATAGGGGAAATTTCTGAAAACGATATTTCAGAAGATCCATCATCCTGCATGGTTTGGTTTAGGGTTCAGCATTTCCAAATATGAATTTTGAGTTGCGTGGTAAGGATTTCACTATTTTTTCTCTGTTTTTAGTACTTATTAGTTACTTTCAAAAGCTAAAGTAGATTTAACTATGTACATTCTTTGCTTTCCACACCTAGTATTCCATAGCTTGTTTCTTTTCTAAACTGCAAAATACTATATATTGCTGCTCACTAGAAAAACATTGGTTTAGAAATTTTGGTATTATGGCATGACTTTATGGAGCTCTCAGTGCATAATTTAGATATTAGTATGATAGATAAAAATACAGTTCTAATATTTTGATATTGATGTGATTGCAGTTTTAAAAAGAGAAATAATTGTATGTTGAAATGTTTCTGGCTTTTGCAGAGGATAAGTCCAAAGAGCTTAGAATTTATTAACCAGATTGTTGTAAGCTAGTGGAAAGACCTGATCACACTGAAGTCTTTCAGAATATGGAATCTCCTATATATATTAACAAAACAAAACTGGTTCACGTGAAAAGGAGTAGTTTCAGGTAACATGTTGACCTTCATGTCTTGGTTATCAGATATTCAGTAATAACCACTGCTGCTTAATTTTCAGAAGAGTGAAGTACTTAACAGGAAAGGAAGAACATTTATATGACAAATATATGGGTTGGAAAAATCCTGTCCGGTATAAACTGTGATTTTTTTTTATTTTATTTTTTTTTTAAATCATAAAGTTTTATTGTGAATGCAGGAGGTTGTAAACCACATCCAGGGAGAAAATGTTTTTTAGTCAACATGATGAGATGGCTTTTGTCATGAGCTCTACAAACAGTTGGCAGAGAAAATGTGTGAGTCTGATTTTCAAAATGTTTAAGATCTGTTCCTATATTTCATGTCTCAGAATTGTAGAGATGTGATTGTAGTTAGACTTCTCTAAGGCTTTTAACTCCGTGTTTTGCCACACTTTTCCAAACTAGTACATTGCAATAAGAACAAAGGGTGCTTCTCCAGTGTGGGCAACCCCCAAGCTCACATATGGAGAGACTGAGATTGTGTCAAAAGCTGATCCATTTTCCTCTTGGTGATCTAGAACTAGCTATAAAATGATGATAAAATGTTAATGATGGAAATAAACCATATGGCAGGAAAGATGATAAAATTGCATAAATATCCCTGTTATATTCTTTATTTTTTGTGTGTGATACTCTTTTATCTGGATCTTTTGATCTGTCTTTCCGTTCTTGGAAGTTCAGGCATCAGTAAAGTGCTCACTCTTACCTAGCTATTTCATATGATCCATTTAGGTTTTTCTAAGTTTTTTGTTCCCAAGTCATAAACATATTGAGTTACTGTTAAGAGAAAAAGGGGAGTTGTATTTTATGGCTTATAAATGGCCAGGAGCAAATGGAGTATGTTCTAGAGACTGCCTGAAGTAAGCGTGTTTCACAGTTCTTTCAGGAGACTGTAGCTGGATCTAGGGAATTTCTTTAAATTCCAGTTTTACTTCCATAGTCTATTTGTTCGAAACAGACTGTTCCAACAGAACTTAGAAGCTCTCTTTGAGAGTAATAATTATGAGTGTTTAAAGAAAATTGTAGATAGGCTTTTGGCTCAAATATATGAAAACCAAAATGGAATTTTGTTGTTTCATCTCAAATTGTTCAGGTTCAGTAAATTTGAAAGTCATAGTTTTGTTTTCTCAAAACAAAAGAGGTAGGAGAAGGAGTACGCAAAGGCAGTGGTGGTAACACCTGACTTCTCTGTGGGCTGAAATCTGATGGGCTGAAGAGACTGCTTTGTTACCTTTGCATCTTATTTCACTTAGTTGCTAATACATTAGTTGGGTTGACTGTTTAGATGCTCTCTTTAGACATAAACATTGGTGTATAATGCAACTGACATGCAGGAGCTGAGCTTTTCATGTGAATGTTCTTGGTTGCTTTTCAATTTTTTTATGAATCAATGAAATACAAGAGGTAAAAGGAACACATGCACTTGGGTATCAAGCATACTAACTGTTATTTTATACTTGTTCCTGAAAATCCCGTCATGCCCTTTAAGTGTTTGAGAACACTTGTGTTGAGGTAGTTGCTGTTGAGCTGTAACCTTCTCATTCTACACTTACTTAATACTGGATTTTGGCAACTTGTATTGTCTTGGTTGGTTACTGAAAGAAAAGAACTTTTTTTTTTTTTTCCCTCCAAATTGAAATATGCTGAATGGAGCATCTGCCATTCTGGTCATCCTATGTGCATATATATTTTTAACATTTCTGTGCAACACAAAGAGCAACAGACTGGGTTTAAATAACAGTTCTCACAAGTAGGTCCTAGTCAGCATCAAGGAAAAATCCTACTCACTGAGAGATGGGAGTATGTGATTTAAATAAATTTTCCTAGAGATAAAATTTCAGGAGAGTGTGTGAAATGTAACATAATAGAAATTTGTTAATAGTGTCCTTTTTTAAAGCAATAACTGACAATACTCTTTCTTTGTTCTTTGCAGTGTGGTGATATTAATATTTGGTAAGCAATTCAGCGGCTATTTCTCTATATACAATTGGATTTGATTATTTTAATGCTTTTGAAATATGAAATAAATTAACCTAATTTTTAAGCTAATATGTATTTGGCTTGACTCCAAAGTATTTATTTCGTCCTTTTTGCACTGACGTTGCCGAGACTTGCTGTTATATATGATGTCTTGTTAGTGTGATGTCATTATTTGATGTCTTTTTAGTGTTGTGTCCTGATAGCGTCCAGAGAAAGCTTTAAAAACATTTCAGTAGAGAGGTGTGTAACTAATATCCCTGATGCTGGTCAAAATCTCATACTTAAGAGATTGGCTGAGTCCTAGAGTATCAGTATCAAGACGTTTGTTTCCTTAGATGCTGTTTCAGTGTTACAGATGTTTGTTTATATGAATATCTATTCCTTTGGCTCACATGAGGCTGGAGTTTTTCATAGCTCTCAAGCCTTCTAGTGGCAAAATTATATGAAAAATTATTTCCTAGCCTTTCTTCTCTTGTGTTTGTAAGATTTGGCAGAGGTATAAAAAAAGACATCTTACTTAGAAGCTGTATTTTAATAAAGTTACTATTTTGTTATATTTTTTATTAAGAATTTTGGGAGGGGAACAGCTGTCTGGCTCTTTTGCCTGTTGAATAAGAGTGCTGAAAGATCTTGAAATTAAGTACTGTGCTTTGTGGAAGTGTAGTGAGCCATTGCCTTCCATGGAGATGTGTCATAGCTTGCTTTGTAAGCAGCTGACAATCCTCAGAGGATGTAAGTTCACATGCGTGATACCTGCTCTTCACCTGAGAAGCTTTAGACTATAGCTTAGCATCGTGTATTGTACTGCCTTGTACATTACAGCTCTTTGCATTAGAGTTTGCTTTTTGCAAGTATTTATAATAGATTTAACTTTAGGTACTTTTTAAATTACGGTTGTAATGACAAAACTGTTGTTTGCATTACTGAATGATGAAAATTTGAAATATGCTGATAAATTCCCTTACTTTCAGTAAGCCTTCTCTTGAAAACCACTTTTCTTAACAGAATTGTAAAAAAAAATAGAGACCAGAAGTTCACTGTGTTATGTGTAGCGTCAACCTGATCTTTGCATTTCCTCCCAGTCCCAATATATGATTTGAATAGCTTATTGAATCTTTGAGCAAGCCCATATTTTCCCCCCCTAAGTTTGGAAATAGTACTTATTTAAATTATATTGGGGAAAAGGAGTATTAACAATACTGTTAACTTTTACGTACACTGGAATATTGCATTTTATGTGGTTTCTTATCACTATCATTACTTTTTGCTATACAAATCATTATTTTTTTAATCAGATAGAGGATAATACAGAATTGTGAATGTAATTGACTGTATTTGCTAGCCTGGTCTTTTCTTCAGTATGTTACATAAATGTACATTTATGTAGTAAATCTGTGTAGCTTTTTGCATGTGAACCAGTTAATTCTGAAGGAGGTATGGAACAAATGCTTGTTTTAGGATATGTTATTAAAAACTGAGTGTTCAAGCTTTTTTTGTTTTTTCCCTAATGTAAGAAAATACAAGATACCTCAGTTGAAGCTGATGAGGAATTTGAATTTGTTTAAAATAGGTGAATATGTTAAAATAAGGGAGAATTGCTGTGACTTTTATGTAAGACAATAATGTCATGTAATAATGTAGGTAGGAGAGTTCTTTGAGAAAATTAAAAGCATGTGGACAGGGAAGAGCCAGTTGTTTTTACTTGGATTTCCAAAAGTTTGAAAAGAAATTGAATTGCTATGGAGAGTGCATCCTCAGTTGATGGATGTCTGCTAAAAGGGGTGACAGGAAAAGTTCATGTGCAGAAATAAATTGTTGTCTTTTCTCATGATGGAAAAATATATATATGGGTTATATAATTATATGAGTTTGTTCTGAGAGTCCATGCATTTCAATTTATTTGTCAGTGCTGTGAAAGAGTAGTAGAATGAGGCAAAGAAGTTTTTTGGCAGTGTTAGGTTATTCAGGACGTTAGTACTGAAGGACTGGCTGTGAAGGATTAGAAAAGGGCACTGCTGTACTGACTTAGATGGCAACCTACAGTTTCATCAAGTTAAATGTGGTAGTGGAGGCTGGGGAGAGAGTATGAAAAGGGCAATACTGGCTTTATGTACACAGTGATAGGCATTGAAATTATATAATTTGTTAATTAATAAAACCTTGCAATTGAAAAGGATATGTCTGATTGAAGTTCAGCAGTAATCATAACAGCAGTTAAGAGTCCTGGAAATTATTAGGAAAGAAATAGAGACCATTTTATCTTACTCCTTGCGCAGTCTGGTTTGTACCTCACAAGGCTGTGTTGGCAGAACTGCATGTACAAAGGACAGAACCATCAAAGAAATGGAATAGGCCTGTATGAGAAACTGTTAAATAGTAATACTCCTTTGGGGCTAGAACAGGGATGACTGGAAGATGAGGGGGTAGAAGTCCGTAGTACTGGGGATACAGAAGAGGTAAATCACTGTGCTTTCCAATGCAGAAGTTAAGTAAATCCAGTGTCATCAGTGAGCATAGGTTCAAATTAAAAAAACAACAAAAAAGGGTTTCTTCTTTGCGTAGATTTTGATTAAACTATGCACTTTAGCTAAAAGATGTTGGGACATGCTAAAGATTTATGTGAATTCCTTATATAGTGGGAATTCAGAGAGTTTTATGAAAAAGATCAGTTGCTGCTGTCTGAGGAATCACTGAGCTATAGGTTGCAGGTAGCTAAAATAATATTTAAAGGATGTATCGCTAAAAGGACAACTTTATGTTATCTTTCATAAACATCATCTATTGAATGCTATTTCTGTTAGTTTTCTCTGAACTAGTAGCATTCCTCAGTAAGTAACACATTTTTCTACCATGCCATAGAACAAAGAGAAGGAGGAGCAGTAAGGAGAGGAAAAAAACTCCAATAAACCTCCCCCCAAAAACAACAACCAAGCAAACAAGAATTAAAAAAATGCAAAAGGTAAACATAAATTATTACAACAGGGTAGAAAGGAACAGAAAAGAAGTGGTCCTGATAGTAATCATCCCTTTTTGGTGCAGTCCAAGTAGGAGTGACCTCTGTGTTTCAGCTCAGAGACATGACTAGACAGAGAGCTTGAACAGTTGCCAGGTCTCCGTTGTCAGACTTCCTGCTTTTCCTTACACTTGAAATAGCCAAGCTGACTAGGGCTGGGTGAAGTTTGTGAAGAACCAGACAAGATTCTGGTGAGGCTTTGGATGTGGAAGGTAAATATAAAGGGGACTGTATATGCAATTTCAGGACATTTTGTAGGATCTAGAAAAGGAATGTGGGCTATTTAGTATCTATGTGGTGAGAGGGTTTTCCACCATTCCCAGTTAAGGGCCATGAGTCAGGATCAACAAGCACACCCCGAGCCTCTGTGTCACAGGTCCTCCACTGAGGCTTTTCCACCACTACATTCCTGTTAAGCAATAGACTTTGTTAACAATATAAGCTCCTACACTGCGTTTTTCACTTTCCTGTGTCAGTAAGTCCTGCTACTGACTGTTTTGCTGTGACGGGGCTGAGATAGGAAGAGTGAAGTATAGTTGAATAGGGATTTTTTTTTAGGTGTGACTTCAAGGTGGATTGAGTAGGTGTTATACACCCTGCTAAACAGACTGGGGAGGAATTACTGAGAGTGTTGGAGATCTGATACAAGTGTGACCCTCTCTGTCTTGCTGTTACATTTCTGTACAGTTGAGTTAGGATACAAACTTATTGCAACATTTATTTTTACAATTATGACAGTAACAAATCAGGTTTAGAGACAACCTAAGAATCAGCTGTTAACACTACTACTTTGATCACATTTAAGACTTTCAATGCTATGTGTGTTTTAAGCTGTTTTATGCTTTACTTGGACATTTGGCCAGCATCTGATTCTTACTTTACAAGATCATGACTCTAGGAATTGCTTTGATTCGGGCAGATTAGGATTTGTAGTAACTGTATCTCTGTGGATTCATTTTGTCCCTGAAGTGCCATTCAGATTCAGGCCTTCCCTTTAAAGTTTTCCTGTGATTTATATTCAACATTTAATCAAACATGCACACTTGTATCAAAGGTTTATTGATTGTCCCGTACCTAATTATCAAAATGCCAGTGTGTCTAGCATGTGTCTGGATGGAATCCTCATACAGGAAAGTAGTGAAACAACTTCCACACACACAGATTTGATCTGTGTTTTCTTTAGCTGTGAATGGATTGAGAATAATCTTAATTTGTATTTTGTAACTTCCCATACTGTTGGCAATATGCTTGGAGCTGAGCATGTTCAGTTATCTAGAATACTTGAGATAGGCAGTATAGAGTCTTGTCCACACTTTTCTAGAATAAACTGTTTGTTGACATTGCAGTCAAATGAATGCTACTATTAAGTGTGCTGACTTGAAAAAAACACTGGCACTTTATACGGTAACTTGAAAGTTTTCTCTCTACTTTGGCTATGCTTTTTCTCACAGAGGAAAATTAAACTATTCCCAAAAGGTCATACAGGAATCATGCATTAATGCTCTTTCTAACTTAATTATTTAACACTGTTTTTTTGAAAACCCGAGCTAACAGTTTGAAAATGGTTTCCCTTACCAGTACAGTCTGACTCCTTGTGACTTGTCACTGGTTGTGTTACACTTGCCTCATCCCCCACTGCCCTCCCCAGCCATCATTCTCTAGAAGTTTAGTCTTTGTTCCTTCCTCATCCTTGTGTGATAATGTCTCACCTTTAGTTTTGAGAGTAATGTGCCATAATTCAAGAATGGACACTACAAAACAAAGCTTTGTGTATTTTTTTAATGGAAATTTACAGTTTTGTTGTGTTTGGGTTTTTTGTTTGTTTTAAAATTAGGGTTTAACTTTTCAGTTTATTCCAAATCACTCTGTCTTCCTGAAGCGTTCTCCTAAATGTTTTGTCTGTGTTGTGGTGACTGCTCAGGAGAGCTTTTGTGTCAGGATGACTCTTGGGTGAATACAGAGCTCTCTGCATTAGTGCTCTTTTCCAGCCAAATATCAGGAGACTCTTTCTCCCCCTTAGATAGTAGGATAGATGGGAGGTAAATTTCTATTTTATTTAGATTAGCATCTTTTTTTCTGGTGCAAAATCAGTTACTAAATGAACTGGAAAAATAAATTGGTCCATCAGAGTATAAAGTGGTTTTTAAATTAATTATTGATATGCATTCAAAATATGCCTCAGATTTCAACAGCAAATTTCTGTATTTACTGGTTTTTCACATAAGAAATGATGCAAATACTTCTCTGCAAATCCTTCCAACAGGGAACTTAGGACAATAACTAGAAAAAACATGTTTAATTGAAGGTCATATACCTTTCAATAATAATCAGACATTTAAAGAAATACTGATCAGTCTTTGTCTTTTTGAGCAAGTGTTTCATTTGAGTTGATGTTTATCCTGAAAAGTAGGTAAATAGCTAGTGAATGGCAGACTTTCTTTACAATCACAGAATCCTATGGTAATTCAGCTCTAAAGCACGGGTATTTTTAAGTTTGCGTAAGAGTTTCTGTGTATGCTCCCTTGCTTTGTTCTTCCAGTTTGCATTGTAAATGGGACTAGCGTGCTTTGAAACCTCTGAAATTTCTCCTGGTTTTATCTGCCACTTAAAGATTACAGTGTTTCACTTTCAGCCCTCTAAAATGAACTGTATTTCTGCTGTGGGAAAAATACAGCTGCCTGATGTGATAAGGCTTTAACTTCATTTGAATAAGATTTTTTGAATGGAGAGCTACATTTTGTATGAACAGATAGCTAACTGTGTTTTATACAGTTATTTAAAGGACTGGGTGTGTTTCGTTGTGGTATGGGGGCACCGAGTGAGTTGACACTCACTGTGATAACATTTCAGGGGTGAATCAGTTTCCTCTGAGGCACGCCAGAGCTGCCCTTCCAGGCTAAGGACAACCATACTGGGCAGTCTGAAACCACATCCACCAGCCTATCTCTTGCTTGCTCCCTGCTCATGTCATGTAGTGTGCTCCTCTGGTCCCATCCTTCACAGTTAATCTTCACTACTCAGATTGTAATGACATGTGCCATCTCTTTAGTAATCCTGTTTGCAGGCTGAAGAGTCCAGACCATCTTTGTTCTTCTTTTTAAAGCTTTGCCATAATTTTGGTTATCCGTAATGATTTCATGCCTTCCTTGGAGATGAGAGGGTGAGGCCAGAAATTCCAGAAGTACTGAGAGGCTGGGAGTGCCCTCTAGATTGATACAGTCATATAAATAATGTGGTTCTAAAAGTCTTTTTGCTGCATTTACTACTGAGAGTTTTCTGGTTTACTCTTGAGTTGATACCTTCAGCAGAATTCCTCATGTGTCAGCAGATTCCTGTCCTGAATGGCAATAGCCAGCTTCAAATCCAGCATCCACTACTTCATGTGCACTCGTGCCTAATTTGTCTGCCTTTTTATTACTCAGTAGTGTCACCAATGTTCCTTTGCAGCTTTTGATAGTCTGATTTTGTCTTAACCAGAATATAGGTGACAGCACAGGCTCAAGTGGGACTCTGTTGTGAATTCCCTTTACTACACATTAAATGACTGTTTACTTAAATTGTTTGCTGGCATATTTAAGGAATAATTGGTTGGGTCATGCAAGGGCCTGTTTAGGACAGCTTAGTTTCTGTAGAGCCTTTTTTGAGAGATCTTTGGGAAATGTGGGTAGTCCAGGTAGTCTTATATCAGTGATTTCTCAGTGTGCTCATTGAGTCTTTTAGAGAAGGACAGTATACTGAGATGTGGATTTTCCTTACAACAGCTGCATGGAATTATCTGTGTGCCCACTAACTCTTTTATTTCGAGTAATTTATATACAATTCTTTTCTGGTACAAACATTTAACCGAACTGATCCATTGTTTTCCTAATTTTCGCCTTGAACCCTTGTCAGAAATTCATGTTGCTTTTCCTGTCTCTAAGAGCTATAAGATTGAGACTATTTAAAATGAGAATTCATGAATCACAGCTACTAAGTCCTTCATTCTTGAGTTCTGCTCTAGTACATTATTTTTTCCGTTTTTAGCTTGTTCTTTACCTTGTTGTAAACACACTTGAGGAGAATTCTGGTGTGGGAAGACTCCAAGGTTTTTCCTTAGAGTGTAGATCTAAAAAGAGAAGGGTAGGGTTCTTTTTCTGTAGGGCTTTATCACTTATGAATCCTTCTGTATGTGCTGGTTGTCCTGGAGAAACACTTTAATGGATCTGCTATTTCTTCTCTGTTCTGAAAAGTGCTGTTTGTTTCTCAAACTTGATTGGATTGTCTTTTACATGTACATTACCAGCCAGAAAGAACTTTTACTCATCCCCTTTGAATACTACTATTGATTTTCTCAACTATCATTTTACTTCAGATAGTTTCCCTGACTTTACTATTTAGCCATGTTGCCTTTTTTCCCTGGTTTGTTTGAAGGCTTCTTTTATGTGAAGGCAAGCAGTTGTCTTCAACCAATGAGCATGAAAGTCTTACAAAACTAAGGTCAGGAAATAATGAGAGCAAACTGTTTTAGCTAAACTTCTGTACAAAAGGGCATACAGGAAAAATGAGCAGAATATAAGCATAGATTTTAAAAATAATATATGTATCTTTAACTCCTTATTTTTCAAATGCCCAGTGTGTTAAAAAAATGATCTACACTGGATGAAAAACTGAAGTTTTCATTACTAGAGAGGCAACCAAGTCTTGCTTCTCTAGTCAGCCTAGCAGTGGAAAAAATGGGTTTGATGGATGTGGAGCTGGCTGGATGTCAGCATCTGAAGAGTAGCAGTTAATGTCTCAGTTTCCAAAGTGTGGTTCCAGCACATCTGTGTGAATCAGTGGTTCTACATTCTGATAGCTGTGTATGTCATAGGTGAAGGAACTACAGTGCCATTATCTTCTGGGATTGTTTTCAGATTGGCAAGGTGGCCTCTGGAATCCAGACTCACTACATGTTTGCTCACATATTTGTGAATTGCTTTTACTAGCTAGTATTTTGGACTTTGAGAATGCTGATGGAATACCCAAACTGATTCTGCTAAGAGACAGAATGTGAGCAAAATGTTATTGTAGTTGCACGTCATCCGGCCAAACAGTAGCCAGGATGAGTGACCCACAGTCTGGTAATCACCTGTGAGTAACTGGAAGCTGAACAGCGAGTTGTGAGTATAAAACAGAGAAGAAGCTGATTGGAGACTCTTGATTTTCTGCCTCATTTTTCCCTTTCCCCAGTGGGGGTGAAGAGCATTTACATGTCTGCATTCTAGAAATATATTGGGGTTTTTTGTATAAGCAGCACATAAGTAAATCAGAAAATTTTGCAGCAGCAATTAGCATTAGTGAGAAGTAGTAACAATTGTTTTAAAAGTGGATGTCTAGCTGTGAACTGTTTTAGTGGAAATCCTTTCAATCTGAGAAGACAGACACATATTTGGACAAACCAATATTTTTTTTCAGTTTGTCTTTTGACAGCTATGGGAGGTTTTTAGTTAAAACTGGTTTTGAGAGGAAAGGTAGAGAAAAGAGTATCTCATGTTTGCAGGGAGAAGAAATCCTTGTCTCTTGGAAATTCAAATGTGATAGAAGAATATCTACTTGATATCTTCAGAGTGATAAATTATTATAAGCAACTGGGGGAGTGTGACCTATATTTAAGATGGTCTAATCCTTTCCTCTGTGTAATCCTGTTTACTGTTTCATTTTACTTTATTCAGTGTAAAAGATTCTGAACTACATTTTCTGATCTAGCGATTTGCCACAAATTGAGCCAATACTAGGAAGTTATTGTTACTTTCTGTGTAGATATTAATCTGATTCAATATGTTGCATTTTCAGGCTGTGTAGTAGGAGAGGGGTCTTTTGGCTTTGTTTCTGTTTCAGTGACCGTTTTATTGAAGAACTCCAATTCTTCCTGTCTTTAAGAAGAAAATGAAAAATTGTTTATGGATGGTCATTCCTGTTAACAGGACTCTATATTTGAACTTCTAAACGTTCTGATGAACTTCTGAACATGCTTCTAAACATGTGTTGTAAACAAAAATACAATATAAATCAAGAATATCCTTAAGTCTGATTTGGCACTTTGTGTCTGGTCTTTTTATGCATGAAAGTAGCAAATACTAGCCAGTCCCTTCTCTGCTAACACCTAGGGCTGAAGGAGAAAAGAGGGGCATTTTGTTCAAAATCACATATTGTGAGTAATCAGAGGTTTTCAAAGCAAGTAAATAGCCTTGGGTGAGGGAGTCCGGAATCAGTGTGCAGGAAGGACTTGTTTCCAATTACCACCTATTAGTCATTGCTATGAATTTAGTTCATGTAAGGTTTCACTATATAGCAGATTTCTGATGAATACCTGCCACTCTGGATTGCTTCTGCTAGGAGATGTATGTACTATTAAAAACAGAGTTAGTAGTCCAGGGAGAACAGTGTTTCAGAACTCCACCACCTGTGCGCTGTGGTCGTTTTGGTGGTTAGATATTAATGTAAGTCATGAAGCTGTGTTTAAAATTGAGAACCCAGCTTGATTTTTGCTTAAGCATTTGTAATACTTCTAATACATTACTTTTCTGAGTTAGTGCAGTGAATAAAGTCTATACTTTTTTCAATCTGTTTGAAGTGGCAAAATTGCCACATTCTCATTCTTACTGGGCTTGATTTTTTTTTTCCCCCCCAGTGGAAAATAAAACAATTTGATTCAGCAGGCATATGATGATGAATATACTAAGTTAAACTTCTGTTATGCTTCCATAAAGTTACTCAAGTATAATAAAGTCTTTTCCCTAGAAAGCTACCCTATTTGTGTGTTGTAACTTCACCCTGCAATGTCTGCAGTATTCAGTGCTAGTAAAGCTAGGTATATATAGGATCCATTGCAAAGAAAAACCTGCTCTCTTTTAGGCTTTTTGTATCTTAGATTATATTGTATTGAGCTTTTTTTATTTTTTCTTAAATGGAAATGTCTTTTTTTTCATAGTACATAAAAATCCCATTAAAATTAAAAGTGGTATTTTGTTGGGGAAAAATAATGCATTTTTATACTGCTTGCAACTTCAGAATATATTTATGGTAACTCTCTTTTTGTTTTGTTTTGTTTTGTTTTTGTTGGCAGTTGTACTCGCTAAATGATTATAAGCCACCCATTTCCAAAGCTAAAATGACACAGATCACCAAGGCAGCAATCAAGGCTATAAAGGTAAGAAATCTTTTGACCTCTTTTATATTTCTCATATATGTCCAAATAATTTGTTTTGAACAGTGTAAAGAATTTCCCTCGGAACTTTCCCACCATCCTTGTTGTATGTACAATTTCCAAGTTACAGTCAAATGTGATAGTGAGGGGATCTTCAGGAGTGCAACAGAAGGTTTAATTTGTGGTGTGACTTTCATTTGCTGGTTGTCATATGTGAGAAAGAATTATACCAGCTTGACTCTTCTATCTGATCTGAAAGACAGGGCTTTTTCCTCAGTTTAAAAAGGAAACACATGCCTGTGAACAGATGAATAAATAGAAAACTACAATTCACCCTTACCTCTCCACTCCTCGACCCCCATAATATATGCTTGCCTTTGGATCAATACAACTGTTCATTTTTTCTAAATTCCTAGCATAAACTTTTCATGGATATTGTTCATAGATTTCAGTTTTCTTGTTGCTTGGGTACAAATTGATTTCAAATTTTAGCATTAGTACACTCATTAAAGATTATTCCTGCCACAAAAAGTAATTTTCAAACAGCAATGGGGCAGCAGAAAATGTCACTGAAAAATGATGAAGGAAAGAAGTGTGCCACTAGTGTTAAGCATTGAAACAAATGGAAACTCAGTAAAAGCTGGAGAAGTGAAAAAGAGGTTAATATAAAAGAAAACAGACTGAGCTTTTGCTCTTTCTATCTGCGTTCCTTTGCTGAGAATGGAGATACATTTTCAGATAATTAAATATATAGTGGTGTTTTGTGTAATTGGGAGAGAGCAATTTGATGTCAGAAGAGTGAAATTCATGGGCTTTTTTAAATATGTCTTTGTGTGTTGCAGTATAATGAAAATGCTAAAAACTTACACTGAACATAAACAAGTAATAAATTATAGTAGATGGTTTTATTAATTAAGCATTTAAATTATACAAAAACGTTTTACCATGTACTCAACTTGGAAATCTTGCTTCTGCTCTTACCATTTCAGTAACAATGTTTATTTATATAGAGTGTTTATTGAGAGCCATTGTGATTGTATGTGAGATTTTAAAAAAAACCTGCACAAATCACAAGCCAACTTTTAAGTACTCAGTATATGTTATAAGGTCCTCCTACAATCCTATTTTTAGGTTATTAAAGCGAACATTTGGAAAATAAATAGAATGCGGAGAAATTATATGTTTAGTAACATTAGGCTGACATCTTCAGTCATGTACAGTGAAATAACCATATGTTTTTGAAGGAACAATTATATTATTCTCCTAGTTCTCACTAAATAACGGCATATTGTTAAAAAAAAATCCAGTGTAAAAAGCCTTCAGAAGGAAAGAAAAAGTGATATTAACTCTTTTATATATTGTTCTAAGGAAGACTGAATACTCAGCTGTAGGTGTTGGATTGCTGTTTAATAATCCAGAGTTTCCTCTTCTGATTTGCTATAAATATATCAATATACTTGAACAAGTAATTGTATCTCCAGATAACAAGTAATGCATCTTCAGATTTTCTCCTCTATTGAAGTACTGTTTTATTTTTCAGTTCTACAAGCACGTCGTACAGAGTGTCGAGAAATTCATTCAAAAGGTAAGTCAGTCACGGCTGTTTTGTGTTAACAAAGAAAATTTCCTCATTTTGGATTAGAAAGTATTGGATACAACTGGGTTTTAGATGTACATATAGATTAATATTTCTAGCACATACTAGTTTATTTCTTATTTCAGTCACATTCAGGTTCTGCTAGTGATCAGCAGCTGATTCTAACCCATGATGCAGAAAGACAAATACTTTGTTCTCACTTTGATCTGAGTCACTGTAAATACTGTTTTAAGACTACTATATGTATTCATTTAATGTTAAAAGAGACTGTCAGTGTAGCCCATGTGAACAGCTAACAGCAAAACAATTGACAGTGGTTTGACTGGTGACAGTTGCTTTTGATTTGCTGCCAGGTCTTTCCATTGATTTTAAAGCTGAAGGGAAGATGACCATTTAGCCTCATCCTTTTTTTGTAGCAGAAGATGTAGCCTTTCAGTTGGTGGTTCCTGCTAGTAAAGTAAAGTAAAAAATATTTATATGGCTAGACTAGAATTACTTTTTGAGAATATGGTAGTATTAATACAAATATTCTGCATAACAGAGAATTTTATAGCAGTTTCTTTTCTTGCAACAATTAATTATTTTTGGGTAAAACTGCATTTTGCTTCCTGTTGGAAGTGCATGGCTTCCAATTTGTGAGTCTTCCCTGAATTTGTTCTTTTTTTGTAAATAGGTGTAAATTATGATCAGTTTGCCTTTTTGTTTTGACATACAAGCTAGAGAAGTTAGGCTGTTAGAGCTACAATGTTGGATGCAATTTTCCTTCTGTCACCCTTTCTCTAAAGCAGTCTAGATTACTGTGTCAGTAACCTGTCTTCCTCCCTAGCTTTTATTCCTTCGTGCCCAGTTAATTCTGCAGTGCCTTTGGGCAGTGGCTGGACAGTGTAAACAGCTTTCTGCTTCAGCCTGGTGTTTTTAAGTGTCTCAGAACCATTCATGAGTGAATTACTTAGGTACTAGTGGAAAAGGGGTCATATGTATGTTTCAAGGCAATAGTAAAGACTAGTAGTATACCAACAGTGCTGCTTTTTTGTCAAGCACTTGTCTTTTGGGGCATGGCCTCTGACTTCTTCCACCTCTGAGAAAAGGGATCAATATCCTCTGATCCCTGTTTAATGCTACAGCTGAACACATAAGGGGGAGAGCAGGTATACATCTTATCCATCTCTGATCCGTAGCACTTTGCAGTTTCACATCCTCAAATTAGTTCAGAATTATCGAAGTTCCAAATACTGCTTTTTAGTTGCAGTGGCTCTGATTGGCAATTCAGTATTCAGAGGCATGAGGGAAGTTTTATCCTCTGAGTGAAAGAATGGCTCTTTGTCAGGAATGGGACTAGTTTTTTGTGACCATTCCATGAGCTACTAAGAGTATGAGTAATCTTTACATATTTGCCTTCAGTGTCCAGTATACTCAGTGAGGGAGTTCTGCACTATTCTTTGGTGTTTAGAGAAGGCAGATGTATGTTCTTATTGATTACCTTCTTAATGATCACTCTGGATTAGATGATTCTCTTTGGTGGTCTTGATGAGGATTTTTTCAGTATTTCATGAACAATTTAGTGAAACATGGAACTTAGTAGTAACATAAAATAATAACTTCTTACTTTAGTAGAATAAGAGATGAACAGATGAAAGCCAATTTAATATGAAAGGACTTAAACTGTATGTTTGGAAGATAATAGGATTATTTTTTTTTGAAAGCTGTATTTTTTCAAGTTAAAGCTCAAGAAGACTGAGTCTTCCATTCATATCTGCTATAGACCTATCCAGAGTGATGTCAGTGCCATCTCAATTATTTTAGTGTTGATTCTTTACAGCTATACTATTTTCTTTCTTCAGAATTAATCTCAGGAGGTAATTGAAGCTTCAGTTGAAATAATACCCATGACATTCTTCATTTTGTGACACTTAACTCATTGGTCTATTGAGTTATGTTTAAAAAGGATGTGTGGTTTGTGTGTTCAATTTTTTTAATAGCTAGATTTTTAAAAACTTAAATGTTTTAGTGGTAGGAAATTGATTTTACACCATTTACATATCTGCATATAGATGTGATAATTTGAACATTAAAGATGAGATGTTTCTGAGAGTTTCATTTTCCAGGAAAATTTATTAAGTAGAGAACATTTTAGTAATAATTGGACCCATTTAAAAATTAGAGAGCATTGTTTATATTTACTCTGCCATTAATGAGTTCTGTTATTTTTCACATATGTTTATTTTACATTATTCTTTTTAGTGCAAACCAGAATACAAGGTGCCTGGTCTGTATGTCATTGACTCCATTGTGAGACAGTCCCGGCACCAGTTTGGACAAGAAAAGGATGTATTTGCTCCAAGATTCAGCAATAACATCATCAGCACTTTCCAGAACTTGTACCGTTGTCCTGGCGATGACAAGGTAAACCACTTACAGATTTTTCTAATTAGAACAGTCTTTAGTGTGTTACCTATAGAGATTTTGATCCCACTTTGTGCTTACTGGAGGGGACCCAATCAGAGATGCGCATATGTAAATGTATTTCTTAATTTTGCTTGTCTGAGTGTAGGAATCAAGGGAGACACATCCATTGACATTAATTAGACTTTTGGAAAGGTGATCTTTCCTTTGATTCTATGATTGACCAACAGCTAAATAAGGTGTAACTTGAATAGTTTGACCCAATAGTTCAGCTGTTCCCAATCACAGTAGTCAAGATAGCTACCAAATTCTGTTTCTAAAAGATTGGCTGGGAATAGCTCAGTGCAGGCAGTTTAACTTCATATTTGTTACTCATCTGAAACGAGCTGTAGTTTCTTCTTACTGAATAACTAGAAAAAGATGAGGACTGCTGAGGGTATTGTCTTCACAGAAATTTATGTAATTGAGTCGTTAAGTCTAGTTGTGAGGCAGAATGCTACAGGAAGAGAAAGGTTATTTTTTGAATAGTTGCATTAATTCATGCTGTATTTTTCAACCAAAGATCTGAAAACCTAAGGCATCCATGCAGCGGTGATTAAGGCAAGTTCAGCTGTTGTGGTGTCTTAGCATTCCTGCCTTTCTAGAGCAGTTAGGACCTCTGCAGGAAAATGTGTTGGGATCTGCAAATTTTACTTGATTGAAAAAGCTTTGCTAAGGATGTCTGCCTTCTTTTCTGCAGCTGAGTTCTGAGGTGTTACTGAAAAGGTTGTTTAAGTTAAATGGCATTTTCCCAGTCTGGTTTTAGGTTATCTGTGTGATTAATTTTTGCTGCTTCCGTTTCACAGTGTTTTAGGTATATATAGGCATTACAGTTAACATATTTTTATTCATTTAGTTGTCTTTCTTGAACAGTATTAGTGTGTTTTGTATAATCATTTAGCTTGCTACTTTGGGAGATGTGCTAGTACAGAAATAGCCTGACTTATTGAAGAAGGAGAGATTAGAACAAGGGTGGGCGCAAGTACTCACTCTGTGTCTGGTTTTAAAAAATATATAGTAAATTTATTGTGGGGTAAGAAGTAGCACCACGCATCTTGTGATATTTCAATGCATGACAATTAATGTATTGTATTGGAGGTATTTGATGTGAAGAGGGATAGTAAAACATGGTCTTTTTAAGGTCCACTGAAGTCCTGTCAGGTTCATTTCTGGGATATTTTTCACCTCACTTAGTGGAAAATGTGTTTTGCAGTCTGAAGTCTTGCTGCTGTGCTACATCTTTCTCCTGTGAAAGTAGTTACCCTATATCTCACCCAGCAAAATGTGCTGTCAGAGACCAAGATATATACCTGGTTTATATTGATGTTTATACCTGGTATATATATACCTGATGATTTTGATGTTTAATCTGATTAAAAGGCGTGATGGAGAAACACAACAGCTCTCTTCATATGAGCAAATGTGGAATTTGTTTTTAAATCAAGCAGAAGTGCAGTAATATTTCATTTAAATAATAACAAAACCACCTTACTGATTCCTTTGTCTGGCCCAGAGAAAGTGCAAGGGGGAGATGGATACGGAAGCATAGAAAGATTTTTATATTTCTCTTCTGGATAAAAGATGTAAGTTAGAGCCTCTGATGGACTTGTCAAGTACAGCTTACAAAACAAACTTTCAAAGAAGGAAGGCTCACATACGGTAATGCTGAGTGGAAGCCCTCAGAGATTTGTTTAGGGGAAATCTTAAGTTACAGCTTCCATGTAGTGAAAATTCAGCACTTCTCTCTGTTGAATTTAAGTATCCTCTTAGAGTTCTGGGCAAACAGACTTTTTTCTTTGGTTCAAACACTGTGGTTAAATAATCTGTGTTCATGTTTTATGGAACTCAGGTTAACCATCTTTCTGATGCCAGATCCTATGAAGAATTTCCTGCTCTTTATAATACAACTGACTTTTTTTCCCCAAAAAATAAAGCAAAATTTTACCTTTGATAGAAGTGAAACTTTAAAAAGAAAATATTTGAAAGCAGATCAAAACAGTGATCTGTTTATGATGTGATGGAATGCATCTATTGTCATAGATATATAATAGAAAGAAATAGAAATGCAAGCTGAACAATGAGTTATAACTAGTGGAATTGTATGATGTCCTAATTTTGATTTATTTTTTTCCTTCCCCATGATCCACATTTTTTAATATTACTATATATTTTCAGCAGGCAAAAATTGTGTTTCAGTTTAAACTTTTAAATTCCTCACTTCATCAAGGGAGCTTGCAAAATACTAGACTGCTTTTCTAATAAAAATATTAGCAATCTTACTAGTATATGCCTATTTTTCAGTGGATATAAATTATTTGCGTTTACACATGGATCAGAATTGCATTCATATATGTTAACTAGAAAAATTTAGGAGACTAATAATTAATTATTTTAATTATTAGTAATGCTTTAAAATGCTTTCTTAAAATCATTTTCCTTCTATATCAGCTAACAAGGGTAAAGGTACAAAAGAGCCAGATATCCTTTTTTTTTTTGATTTAAGAGATTTCATTTCGGGTTGAGAGAATATTGTCATTATGTGTATGATGGGTCTTCACAGTTGCCTAAGGTCAGCCTCAGGTTCATAGTGTTAACATCTTTGATGTGACCCAGTGTAAATGTTCTTACTGTTTGCAAACCTAAAGGTGCTTCCATCTTAGACAGATTGACATTGCTAGTTAAGAATTCCGGAATCTATAGCAAGACAAAAGATAAACATGATTTAGGTCTCATGTTATCTTTTCTTCATTTTAGAGTAAAATCGTTAGAGTGCTGAATTTATGGCAGAAGAATAATGTGTTCAAGAGTGAAATTATTCAGCCTCTCTTGGATATGGCAGCAGGAATTCCTCCTCCTGTTGTGACCCCTGTCTTGCCCAGCACTACAGCTGCTATGAGCAACAATACACCAGGTAAACAAAAACAGATTGAAGTAATTCTTTGAATCAAAACACTTCTGTCAGCTTTGGTATGTTGGCTGTTAGTGTGCTGAAATATCTCACTGGTTTCCTTTAGATAAATCAGTGCTAGAAAGAAGTCTGTTACAGCCACCATCAAGATCAGGGAAACGGGCAAACATTATTATAAATGCAGACTTGATCATTTTGTGCTCCAAGAACCTTCCTTACTTATGTAGGGAGATGGCAGGGAAATGGATTTTCAGCTTTTTCACTTTGTGGAGATTTTTTCATTCAAGGTTCAGATGGATGGGAAACTGTCCATATAGGGATTGTGTTTTGGCATCTGCTCTTGACCTGCTTTGTAACCCACTTTTTGCTGATCCCATGCTGAAAAGCAGTGAGGTGGACAAATGCACCTTAGTTTTCCTTGTGAAAATAAATATGTGAAAGTTTCAGCTCTAGGATTGCCTTGGTACATCTTCTAGCTCAGTATTTATTATTTTGATTAGTTTGACTATATTAAATTGTTGAAATCATAGTTCTACTGTAGTGTTTTCTTAAATTCTGATCAAAAATGACATTTAAAACAGTAATCTCGTCATATTTAGCTTTCATCAGCATGTCTCTACTTTTGAGCTAGAAGTGCAAAAGTATTTGCAGGGATGGAGGATTCTTCTGCATTATGGCATGAAACTAATTATCGGATTGCTGATTTCATCTCAGCGTTTCTCTTGAGAAAAAGTTATAAAATGAGAAATCCTCATGAATCCATCCAGCTGATGCAGGTTGAAATTTTTAGTAGAATCCTTAAGGCTCTCCCTGAGGATAAAGTGTGAATCCAGTAAAATTTGGACTATCAGACAAGTAGATTGCTAGCAATTATCTTTCGGTATATCAAATTTCCACTAAACATTCTGGAATAGTGTGTGAAACCTGTTTACTTGGCCTTCATCGTTGTTTTTGTTAGTAGTCCCAGTAGTTCAGTAGTGGAAAGAGCTGTGAACTACACCAACACAGATGAATTCTGCTACTTGAGAAATGTTGGTGTGAGTTGTGTTATTTTCGTGTGCTCTATATATATGTGAGAAAAATAATTTCAATTGATGTTTTCCTTCTCTAACACTATTTTTAAGTCTGTATGTTAAAATATTTTGACATATTGGATTTTCTCTTTTTTTTAGGAACACCTGTGACTCCAGTTACTCCAGCCAACGTGGCACAGAGTTTACCTGATCCTTGGGTATCTCAGATTGCTAACACAGATACCCTTGCTGCAGTTGCACAGATTTTACAGAGTCCTCAAGGCCAACAGGTAACTATTTTGTAGACAGTTACACTGTAGACTCTGATACTTCCTGTCTTAAGGGAACATTTAAGAAATAGTTTCAGGAGTATCTCTTAGTTTTGTGTCCAGTATCCATGTCAACTATGCTGTGAGGTTGTTCATCACAAAAAAGTTCCAGGTCAACTAAAACTTTTTATTACCTTTGATAACCAACCCTGTTCCTTAAAAGTATTGCAGAAAGTGATTTCAACTGAGGGGGTCTGTAATACATACCTGTCTATATAGTATTGCAGATGACTAAATAAAGAGCAACATTAGGGTTTCATGGATATAGGTATAAAATGGAATGTAAGTTAAAGCATATTTCTCTACTGAATGCTCCAAGAAGAGCTAAACATTGTACAAAATTATATAATGGGAACGAACTCGTTCAGGAAGTGTATGCTTTGTTGATTCATTTTTTATCTTTTCATCAGGTAAACAGTTTTTGTTTTGCAGCATTCAAAAATAAGGTCTTGGAAGTTACTGTGTTTCTCAGTTTTTAAATGCTCAACTCCAAAAAAGTGTCTTGATGTCCAGCATCACAAGGACTGCTTGTCCTCTTAACCCACAGTCATATAAGTTTAGTACATACAACTGACTTTCTGTAAAAATATAGACCACAGTTTTTCTGTCTATGCTAGAGCTGTGGCACCCACATAACTTGATCATTATGATTTTTATGTGGACTGAGGAATGGATTGTTTTACCTACTGGGTTACCAAACAGAAATCCCATGCATATGAAGGAGAAGCAGTCACTAGTGAACTGTTAAAAAGCACTGGTGCTGACAATAACAACTTAGTGAGCATGTTTTACAGTATTCAGCTAAGCAGAGTTGTCTGTAATTATTCATAAGTCAGTTGTTGCTAAGTCAGGTGGAGGGAGTATTTTCACCTGATTGCATAGAAAGAAATTGATGAGTCATTGAAAAGCAGAGCAAAATGAGTTTGTGGGATAATCTGTGAAATGTGGAGGAAAAACAGTGGAAAAACTCTTGAACAAGGAAGGGATGTGAAATGAGAATGGGAAATACATGGAAAGTCAGTAAGGTAATTTTAAAGATTATTACTTAGAGAATATTCTTAAAAAAAAACGCAAGAGGTGAAAAAACTATGAAGCAAGATAAAAAAATAAAGATGAGAAGGGAATTAAGGTTTTAAAGACAGCAGATCACAAAGAAATAACATTTGGGTATTTATAATAAAGTAGTCTTAAGCAGAAACGTGGAGACAGACTGGGTACACGGTAAATATGTACATGAAGATGTCTAGGATTGGTAGAGGAACTATGACATTTGCTCCCATCCTGTCCATCTCTTTTCTTCCTGTTCTCTAAGACACTCTGTCTGCCACAGCCTCCCCCCTGCTCCCCAGCTCCAAAGACTTTCATTTAATCTTAGGATTGTGTTTTATGGGTGAGAATGCATGCAGGTAATTTGAGAGTCTAGACATAGGAGAGGGCAGACTAAGAAAGATGTGACCAACAACAATGTGAAAACAGCAAGAAGGGTGACCACCTAGGATTTTTCCTCTCTAGGGCTTCCATTTCTGCTTCTTCAGTTTGATTCCTTCCTACTTGGAGCAATGCACAAGATGAACTGGCTGTATTTGCTCATCTTATGTGGATCAACCAAGATGGGAGGGGGAACTCCTCAGCTTTGCCTGTTGAAGTAATCAGTGAAAGCTCTTGCTGAGTTAGAACAATAATTGAAGCATTTTCAGAGGCTCTGCTCTATAAGGGATCTGTATAACTGTTTTTGAAAGAATAGGAGAAATTTCTTCCCATTATCAGAAGGTAACTCTAAAAGAACCTTGGAAAAGGGTCACACATTTTTGATGCATTATGGAAAAGAAGTTCAGCCTAATCAGTTTACACAGTTTCTAGTGAGGCCTAGTGAGGAGGGATTGAACCCTGTAAGAGTTCAATGGGGAACCCTATAAGTAGTTGGAATATGAATGTAAGGGTAATCAGGGACTAATGTCAGCATAGTTTGAACTAGCTGGATTCGTTCATCCTTTTTTCCACAAAAATCTAAAGATAAGGCTTCAGGGATTTACTTCACAGAGCATCAAAGGACTGCTTCCTGTAAATCCACAGTGCTTTAGGAGAACTTCTTTCCATAGGGTTAGTATTTTTTTCTTAAGGTAAATGTGTGAAATTTTATGGAAGCATCCCTATTCAGCAGATAAATTGATCAGCACATGAAAAAAACCTTTATTTCTTCATTGGGATAGCTTCTCCAAAAGACTAGTTACAGATAGGAATTTGTAGAAAGGAAATCAAGATACACCAGGTAATTGGATTGTACATTTGCTTTTTATGTTCTGTTAACATAACAAGGGAATTGCATCCTATCAGCCCAAATATGAGTTTCACCATGGGATTTCACTTGTGACAAATCCAGAGATACCAGTGCAAGTTCTTCCTATAGACAGGTTACATCAGCTTAAGTGGAGCTTGCCTCAGTGCAGTTATTTTTTCTATACAAATGTTGTTACAGCATACAAAGTTTCCTAATATAGGTGGGCCCTTAGGAAGCTGGAGTAGGCTAACAGATATTTTTCAGGTCAGAAGGAATCAAACTGGAGAAACAGAAGAGGGGGAACCCTAGAAAGCAGGAAATCCTGAGTGGTGACTGGTCATCATGCAACCTGTCAGAGCAAGTTAGGAGGAAGAAGCATCTGCATGTCTTATCAACCCCAGAAAACAAATTAGCCAGTAAGTGGGAAAAAATTTGCTGTAAAAGAAAACAAATTAAGACAAAGTAATGGCCATAGGTTAGATGCTACTGCATTCCTGAGGTTTGTTTTACTAATTGGAAGGGGAAAAGTCTATTGTTTCTTTTTCTGTTTAAAAAAAAAATCTTGTTCAGTGTGTTTGTTATCTTTTTCTCTTTTAGCTTCAGCAGTTGATACAGACACTGCAGATACAGCAGCAGAAACCTCAACCATCGCTACTTCAAGCCCTGGATGCTGGTCTTGTTGTCCAGTTACAGGCCCTCACAGCACAACTTACAGCTGCAGCTGCTGCTGCTAACACACTTAATCCACTGGATCAGAGTGTCTCTTTTAATAAGGTAGAAGTAGAATAGTAGAAATTCGAAGAAGTATTTATTAATAAAATATATGTAAGTGAAAAGTTCTTTTGGATTTTATTGTTTGTCTTTAGAGATTTCAAAAATACATTAATATACTATAAAGTTATAAAACAGTATCTTAAAAAAAAATTTCTAGACAGAGTAATGTAAATTAAAATATTAGTTTTATATGAGTTTAAGGCTAAATGCACTTCATGGAATATCTGGAATTGGAAGGGGGCCATTAAAGTAATTGAATATGGTAATGGATTTGATTTAGCAAAGTTAAGCCGTTGTTACATACTTTTCCCTCACCCTTTGTAATACAGCAGTGAGAATTGTTTCTTACAAGGTAATAAAAGGGTAATATGTAGAAATTAATATACACTGAAGAGTATAATAGAAGAGTAAAGTGATTGGATGTGTAATTTTCTTACATTATAAATTAAATGCAAGGAAACTTCTGTCTTAGCCACAAAATTATGTAAGTGAATAAATAAGTCTATAACTACAGTTAAGACTCGTCCTGCAACACTTTTTAAAAGTTGTCAGAACATAAAACAAACCCAAGCAAAGCAAGCCTGTAGGTAGAGAAATTTAGTGTTGTAAAAAAACCCAAAACAAGAACAAAACCCCAAAACAAACAAGAAAACCCCCAAACCAGAATGCAAGAATTTAAGAAAACTAATATAATTGAATGCCAGGTAGCAATTAACCATACAGGCAATACCAGTAAAATAAAAAAGGAAGAAATTCTACTCAAAGATAAATAAATAAATAAACCTTGTTCTGTTATCTTTGGAAGAAACAGTTTGCGACATAATCCTATGGATAATCTTGGTAGGATTGTCCTGGAGTGAATAAATAGTAAGAATAAGGAAGTTGGAAAAGCAAAAAAAACCCCTTTTTTTCTTAACTCAGATATTCTCTTTTTCAGGAAATTAGCTGCTCAGACTGACAAATACTCAGTTTAAAGATTTAGGATAATTTATCTTAAATATAAGAATTGTCATTGCTAATAAAAGTAATGCAGCTGTAAAAATAAGTCAGGAAGAAAATGGCCTGTACTCATCCTAAGTCACAACTGTAACCATCGAGTAGGGTATGATCCCAGGGAATTAATGCATCAGTTAATAGGTGCTGCTATGTAAAAAATAATGAAGAATATGCCATTATTCCTCATACTTCAATTCCAGCATTTCCATGGATAGGTATACTTGTACATGTGGCTGTCTTGAATATTGGGCAGCTTAACTGAAGCAAATTGAAGGAATTTACATTCTGATAATATGTTTATATACAGCCATAAAAAAAGGCAGCTTTTATGAGGAATAAACAGTAAGTATTGCAGTCCAGAGGAGATTGTGAAACGTAGTTTTCATTCCATGATATAATGTTGGTGAACTGGATAACAAGTATAAATAGCACAGGAGGATACTACCAATGACTGCACAAGTATCCATATTTTTAAAAAAATTCCTGTTTTTAATACGTTTGGCAGTCCTTCCAATCCTTTGTTTTCAAGCTCTTCAGTCTACAGTATCTTGTGGTAATAATTTGTGCACATTAATGTGCGCTATGTGAAAAATTCTTTTGGCAATGTCAAATGTGCGTGTTTTCTGATCTTGCTGCATAACCGTATCCTTGTGTTTTGGGAAAGAAAGGTTTTTGATCAACATTTCCTGTGCACTTGTGCTACTCCTTTTACTTTAATTTCCAAAGAGAATATCCTGATTCTTAAGAAGAATTTTGTTTCCTTTTGAACAAAAAACTTTTTTAATGTCTTTAATAATTTTTATTGGTTTTTCTGAACATATTTTCCTCTTAGATAATTAAAGTAACATTCATTGAAAGTTTTGTGCTTTTGATATATGTGTGTGTGGTACATTAAACTTTGAGCCAATATTTAATTTGGTTTCATTTCCATTACTTTATTTTAGAGAGTATTTGCTTACAAACCATGTGAAAATTAAGGTTTTTTAGTTTAGATTTTTCCTTTCAATATGTTACTTAAACCAAATGCAAACAAAAGTCATGGTGTACGTTTAGATGTCTTGGCTGGAAGTTCTTTGGTTTTCTCTGGCCTCAGTTAATCTAAATGCTTCTTTTGCATATCATGAGCTGTTGACTACTTTGCATTTATTTCTTTTCTCAAATGTATAAGTAGTACATAATCGATTTTTTTTCCTTTTTACTCTCGTGATGGAAGATACATGATGATTAATAATATTTTAAGTTCAAGACTGCTTGTTTTTCTAAAATGCGTCTTTTTTTAGAGCAGCAGCATTTTATAGGTGGTTCATTGGAAAATATTCCAACTATACATACAAGGCAGTCACCTTAGTTTAAATGGATTAGATATATATGAAAGTTGTTCTGGATTTTAGCATCTCATCTCACATAGGCTTGATGGTCTGTGTTTCTGCTGTGTTTTCTCAGAGATATATTCAGTCCTGCTTTTATAAATACTAGATTATTACACTGGGAAAAGTAGTTTTAAAAACTCTTGATTGATCAGTCTTCAGGTTAGCTTATGCTTTGCTCTTCTTGCTGGACTCCATTAATTGAGAGTAAGTAGAGCATCTTGAGAAAGAAAATAGTCTACAGGATCATCATGGCTTGTTGCTGAAGCCGTTTTTGCCTTGGTATTTAAAAATGACTGCCCTATGTTCTCATCCTCTTTGTTTTTTTCTTCTGAGATTAAAGTTTGAGAAGAAGTTATGGTGGTTTGTCATATTGTATTAGCTCTGCTTTTCAGAAGACTTCCAGGGGCATGGCTTTAATGGCATGACTATATCAAGTAATAATTGCTGAAAAAAAGCAATCTTGATGACAAATGATATTTGTGGTATTTCTTCATTCACGTTTCTTAGTTTTGTCTTCAAAAAAGTAAACCCTACTAAAAGGCTTCTGGGCTTTTTAAAATCAATAGACAAACTTTTTTAGTTCAGCAGAATTCCAGTGTAGACATCCCTGTGGATAAAACAGGAAGTTTATCCAAGTTTTTCTCTGTCAGATACCTTTCTTTATATTCCTTAGAAGGCTTTTTCATCTTACATGGTAACTGCTTGTTTTGATTTTTTTGCAGACTATGTGAAAAGTTATTTTCAAGGAGCAGTATATTTGAAGGAGTTCAGGTTGTCTAAATGATGTGTGTGAAAATGCAGTAATTTTTTGTGAAGTAATCAAGCTGTGTAGGTCTTCTATTGATAGGAGCAGAGCAGATTGCTGATTGGATAGTTGGCCTCTTCATAGTAATTTCTTCTAATTAAAGGTACCATTACATGAAATTAATCTTTACTTAAGCTTTACTCCAAAGTAACTTTTAGTTTCTATGGAAAGAACACGTGGTTGTATTTGTTTCAACAGAGTTCAAGAAAGGGATAAAATTTGGTATTTGATGTGTTCAAGAGTTTGGTAGCAATAGCAGTATGACATTTAATTTTCGATTATTATTATTTGCCAAACTTTTTTTTTTTCTCTTAAGTTGAAAAGTAGGAGAATTTTCCTTTGGAAAAGTAAATATGCATAAAGGGACATCTAAGAAATATTGAGTAATGTTTATTTTGCTTTCTCCTAGAAGCTGATGGACAGGTTTGACTTTGGGGAAGAATCTGAACAAAATGAAGAGCCTAAAAAGGAAACTCCCACTTCCCAACTGTAAGACCAAGCTATGTTTCTTATGGAAAATACTAAAATTTGCCTGACGCTAGTTGAACATCAAGATTAAATAAGGAAAATGTTTTTTTCAGAGCATAAGTACACTAAAACAGTAGAAAGGGGAAAGACAGTTTACTAAGTTAAACATATACATTTTATTACAAGTCTCTGTGACAGAACTTTTCATGACTTCAAAATAAAGTTAGCATGTTCTTTGCTTTGTTAGTTATAATGTGATAATGATGATAATAGAAGGTGGAACTAGTTACGTTGTCCTCATTTTTTTACATTTTAGTTAAACTTGAAACTCGTTTGTGAAGATCTGTTTATTAACTGTTTAAACCAAGAGAAAAGCAGTAATGTTACGTTTTTAAAAATTCATTAAAATTATTTCATTTTAGGCCTTTAGTACCAGAATCTGTGAACAACTCACTTTTTCACCAACTAGCTGAACAGCTACAGCAACAAAATTTAGAACATCTCAGACAACAGCTTTTGGAGCAGCAGCAGCAGCCTCAAAAGGTAAGAACTCCATCTTGTGGCTGTTGTAATAATTATTTCTCCACTGATAAAAAAAAAATCATACTTCAGGACAAAAAAATTGTCTTGTTACAGACACTTTACTTATAATGAAAGCCTTTGTCGCAAGATGACCATCTAACAGGGTCTTGTGGAATAACTGTAAAAGAGGGCTAAAAGCAGAAGAAAACCCACAACGACATGTGTGGAGTGTACAGTTTGCTTCTTTTAGGAAAACGTGCTCTTTAGCTCAGAGTGGCTGTTCAGTTCTTTATATGGGGAAAAAAAGCCTTTTCCCCTCCTGTCAGAAAGAATTAGCTGACCATTGAAGTGGTTGTGCTCTTGTGTCTGAAGGGAGGACAGAATAAAGATTGTGGATAACTTTATTTTCCTCACCAGGTTTTATATCTTGACTAGTAACTGTCTCATTGTGTCAAAGAATCTAACTCTATTCTTCAGAGTCACATATTTCCTGAGAAATTATTCATTAAAAGCTGGTTCTTGAGACAACCCAAATTTCCTTCTTAACTATGTGTCCTCTCTATTCTACGCTAAAATAACTTGGCTTATTTCTACAGTGGTTAGTCCTCAGTATTTAGCTGCTCTTTTTGCCTCCTGATCCCATTAGAAAAAAAACCAAAAGAATTCTGTCTTGAAAGTGGACTTTCTATGATGTGTTTGAATCTGGTTTCATAGTAAAATAGAAATCTTAGATTGAAAGAAAAGCCAAGTGACCACAAACTTAACAAACATATGTTGGGGTTTTTGGTTTAAGCTGTGCAGAGCTGCAGTCATAGAATCAAGGCTGGAAGAGACCTTTAAGATCATTCAAGTCCAACCATCAACCCAGCACTACCACTGTAACCCCCTGGTTCACTAAACCACATCAACCAGCACAGATTCAGATACATCTTAAACTTATCTCCAGGGATGGCAATTCCACCACCTCCCCGGGCAACCTATTCCAGTGTCTGAGCCAGTCGCTCAGCTTTCAATCAAGAATGTAATTTGAGTTTTGAATTTGTGACTTTAATAGTTTACTTTTTACCAGATATTTTCTTACTCTTCCGCTTTATATTACTGATTTGTTTTCATTTCTCATTCAAATGTGGCAAACGAGAGAATGTCCAACACAGCTACAGACTAAATAGTTTGGATGTTGGTGGATATCTAGCAATTTATCTTTAAACACTGACAAATGTTGTATAGTAAAACACTGAAGAGTTTTTTCCTCCTGTTGGAGGAGCTTTTGATGTGACATCTAGAAGTAACTGTCTAATTTGAAAATAAAAATGCCTAACACTGTGAAATAAACAAAATCAGAGTTTAAATGAATTTCATCTATGAAATTAAGTTACAATACATTTATGGTTAGAATACTTACTTGACTCACCCCTTACTATTTGATTTTCTGTTCCGAGTCCTGAAGTTTTTTCCCTTCACATCCACTCAGCTTTTTGTCTAGTTAATATGGAGAGAAATTTTTATTTTCATCTTGATAGCAGCTAAAAGATACAAACTTGTGCTGGAACTACTTTGCAATGACTGCAGCATGTTATGAGGGATATTTTCTTTAATCTATGTGCAAGTTTCATTGAGAAAGATTAAGGGAAAGAGAAGGAAAGATAAAGCATAAAACAAAATTAAGCATCTGATGAGGAGCAGAGGGAGAGGAGGACAGGATAGGAGAAGCAATAAGAAATGTAGGAGTTGATATAAAAAAACAGATTGTTGATGAATAATTAAATATAAGGAAAATGAGACAAAACATTGTGAAGAGGCAAATAAATTAATTATGGTAGAATTTTTTTTTAACAAACTCATCAGCAGTTTATAAAATATGAAGATTAAATAAAATTGTTTCAACTCATTCTGCTAACTTTGTGTCATTCTCTTGGCAGATAAAACACCTAGCATTTGTTTATTAAAAGCTAAATTATAATGAGGATCACTGAAATGTTGACCTGCAATATTGGATTATAGATTTAAAATTACTTTTCAGAATTGCCCTGATAGCATTTCTGAGTATTTTAATTTCTTTTATTCTATTTGTTGAATTTATTTTGAATCTTAGAGATGTTTATTCCAAATCTCTGCTTTCAGGCAATGTACAGGCCATTATAGTTTTTTCTCTGGCAAATCAACAATTCATTTAGTATTCTACGTGTTTAAATTTTGGTGGTTTTTCAGAACTGCTTGTTTTGTTAGGTCTCTTGTGATTGATATGTTGACATAAATGACATAACACCTTCCCTTATCTTTTAGTAAGTCCTTGTCTTAAATCATGCAGTGTAAGAAAGTTTAAACTAATGAATTTCTTTAACTATTTCAATTGGTATTGCAAATGTTTTTATTATGTTAGGATCAAAATAAAATTTATTAATGCATGTGCACGGGTGACAAGTGGATATCTTTCAGGGTCACTGTACATACAGCTACATTTGGTCTGTGAACATTTGCTTTGAAATCAGCTGAATTAAACAACAAATTGAATCATGTACTTCGTCTGTACTGCAGTTTTTTATTCAGCAAATAGATACTAATCTTTTTTATAATCAGGAATATTACTTATTTTAAAGTTTTGTATTTAAAGATGATACAAAAAAAGTAATGGAGTGGAGTGACATCTAGCTCAGCTTTCATATGAATGGGAAGTGGGAAAATAAGAAAAATTTGATAAATAGTTTTTCAGAGTAGCAGCTGTATTACAAGTAGTATTACTTATGTGTAGTATTACGTTTTGACACAGGAAGTATTTTTAAATATGAGGGGTTTTACGGTATATTATTTGTTATGTAGGCAAGCCCTGAGGAGAATCAAGAAGGAAATTTTGGTTCGGAGCACTCTGCGTCACCATCACAAGGGAGTAGTCAACAGCAGTTTTTAGAAGTGGAAACAAATGTAGATGATTCAATGGATATTCAACAACAGGTAAAACTATTTAAAATTTGATTACAGAAGTTGAAAGGGAGACACATATTAACATGATTTCAAGTCATGTATATTGTGAGTATATTTATTCTATGTTATTGAACATCTTATATGTCTGACCTCAGGACATGGATATAGATGAAGCTCAAGATATTGCTGAAGAAGAGATTTTTGAACAAGAAGAAAAAAAATCAGCTGTTCGTTCAAGATCAAGAACTCGTTCAAGATCTCGTTCAAGGTTTCATAATTAGCTTGTATTAAGTAAAGAAATGTTTTCTGAAAAAAAATGCAATTTCTGATTGTCAGTCTCAATTGCATATCTTCCAAAATGGTCATGAGCAGTTTTTGGTGATGAAAAGAATTTAATATTTGTGTGCTAGATGCAGACTTCCTATATGACAATTCATTTGCCGCATCTGTGGTTTACCTGAAATTTTTTAAGACTTGTTCAGGTAACAGAAATAACTATCGCTAGCCACCTGACCAAGTGAAATGGAACATTTTGAATGTGTTTTGTTTTGGTTTGTTTTAAGATGTATATTCTATTTTTCACCCAAATGACATTAAGTTTATCTTCTGAAGCAATTTGAGTGTCTGGAAATAAGTGAGTGAGTGGAAATGTCTGCATAGTGCTTAAAGTTTTTAGTTAAAAGACAACTAAGTTAAAATATTTTTTTTTTAACTCAGCATACTAAAATTAAGTATTTTGTAGGTCACCAAGAAAACGAAGGTCTAGATCACGGTCTGGTTCTCGTAAGCGTAAACACAGAAAACGTTCTCGATCAAGATCAAGAGAAAGGAAGAGAAAGTCATCTCGGTCATACTCCAGTGAAAGAAGGGCTAGGGAAAGGGAAAAAGAACGTCAGAAAAAGGGATTGCCTCCTATACGGTCAAAAACACTAAGTGGTAAGTGGCATCTGCTTAGTGTTTTAATAATGTAGGATTAAAGGGAAAAAAGGCTTTGTTTTCACTGAAAGAACAAGATTTATCCTAAGTATTGTCACAGAATACAGTAATCATATTCTTATTTTTAAGTTACATTTCTGATGTTTCATGCAATTTAGGTACATGATGTCATCTTAGAGGAAAGCAAGTATCAGGCTGTTCTACTGATGTTTTTACTCACACTGTTGCACCAATGATTTTACTTCTAAACAGAGTTCAGCAGGAGCTGTCCCTAATTTACAATCTGCTTTCTCTATAATGCTGTCTTTAATGGGGCATTTGAAGATGTTCAGCACTTCATCTGAGAAGTGTTACACTGATAAGATGTTAAAATCTGTGGTACACACTTTGAATACTTTTGATGGGTATCTTAGAGGCCCACGTTTTAAAACTTCTACAGTGCTTTTTCAAGTCCTTCCTATGGAATGCTGAGCCAAAGAAGCTGGAATTTACTTTTAGAAAACAGACCATAATGGTTGTATTTTAAGAAAGTGTTCAGAAATCAACTGGATTTCGGCTTCTGCAGAGTGCTGCTGTGCACTGCTGTCATTTCTACAGAGAATTTACATACTAAAGAAAAGGAAAGGTAGTAAGAAGAAAAAGAACTTATCTGCACAGTTACTTTAAGAGAATGTATTTTGAGAATTTGTTTAGATACATTATACACAGTTTCTGACGTAGTTTTGCATCTATTCTGTGTCTTAAATCTGTATTGTTTACCTGACGAGATAAGCAGCTCAAAACTCATTTTTGCAAAGGAAAGAGTGTTCTGTTCTCTTCCCATTAATATTTTACATCATTCCAAGGTGGCTTTAAACTTGGGGCTGTGCTACAGTTTAGATGCTTTTTTTTTCACTTCTCTGTTCTTGTGAAAAAAGACAAATCGGTTTTATGGTGTATATTTTTCCCAGTAGTCCACAAAGCAGGGAGCTGAGAGACAGAGATGTTAAGTAACCTGATGAAAAGTAGCAGCATTTGACGTCCTGTGAAGTGTAAAGGAGATAGTAAGAAGGCTAAGTGAAGTGTGGAAACTTTGGAGGGAGGTAAATGAAAAATAGGTAATTCACCCAACAAGCATTCTACTTAATGAAATTTTTTCAGTGACAGCCACTATCATCACTTGCTGAGATCTGAGGAATTGTTTCATAGAGCTTAACACCATGAGATACAGAAGGGCCATCCTACAAGCACATGAGGAACAAGAGAAATCTTAATACTACTCATTCTCAGTACTGCAGAGTACCGATGTCAATTGAAACTGATAGTTGACAGAGGAATGCACACCTCTGCTTTCTGGTTAGTTGCACCAACACTGGTAGAGGAAGGCTTGCTCACAGAGGTTGGTTAATATTTGGGAGACAAAGGAATTGGAATCATGTACGTGTGGGAGAAGGCAGTTTTAGCTCGCATATCAGTAAGTGTTTATGTTTGGCAATGAGGAAAGGTAAGCATTTGGAAGGCAGTTGCAAGGATCCGGGCTTGTGGTGGAATTGACATGAATCAGATGTATTGTGGACGTGTTCAGCTCAGTGGGCCTCAGCGAAGTTTTCTTTCTGGGATGTTCCCCAAGGTAAATAAATAGTGTAGTTTTTATTTCTTTCAGGTGAAAATGCAGAGCTTAATCCTGTAGTATTAAGTTCCTTCTGTAATACACTTCAAGCCAGTTAGTCTTACTTTGTTATTTGACTTTAAATCCTAGGGGCATGTTTTTTTAAAGGAAAATAGAAATATTTTTTCCCCCGGAAGCAATTTATAATGCAGGTTACCTTAGCTGATAAGCTACAGAATTTTAGTTTTTCATTTCTGTTGAAACAACTATTTCGCTTAAAAGAAAATGAAACAAGAAGAAGGAACACTTGTAGTGAGTATGTTTGGTGTTGTTTAACCCTTTTACATTTTTGTTAATGTACCTAGTCTCTATATAGCAAATAACAGATTCACTGTTCTTGTTTTTTGATCAGTGATTTCTCTGTAATTATAAAGCCTTTTGTATTCTTGCTGTACAGCATTTTGTAAGCTAACATTCTAGTATTTTGACTGATGTGAATGTGTCTCTTGACAGTTTGCAGTACTACTCTTTGGGTAGGTCAAGTAGACAAGAAGGCCACACAGCAAGATTTAACTAACTTGTTTGAAGAATTTGGACAAATAGAGTCAATTAATGTAAGTAAACACGTTGTTTCTCATTTTCAGGAATTACAGACTAGCATCTTAGGCATGCTTACGCCTCTGAATTCCTTTGAACCACTTAACGATATATTTAGGAGATCTTTTTTTAATACAGTTTAAAAACTACAGCTGTGATATTGCCTCTTGGTTTCCATCTACTCTGTTTTGAAGCACTTCAGACAGTACACTTTATGCTAAAAAGGCTTTTCCCAAACAGTTTATACATTTTTTAAACCAGGGTCATAACACAAAAGTTGTCTCGTCTCTTTTTGTGATGTGGCATGGAGCAGGTATCATTTTTCCTTGGGCTAATGGACATAAACTGATGTGTATCCACATTGTTCTTGGTTACGTTCCAAACAAAGTGTTCTTTAAACTTACTGTAAGCAAATGTTTATTCTGAAATGTGACAGTTAAAAAGATACTTATGATCAGGAGATACAAATCTCATTATTTAATTTGGATTTAGGTGTTTAGTACTTTAGTGTTGCCTATAATTCAGTTTCAAGAGAAAGTATTTTTCTCCTTAAATAACATATCTACATGAGAGAAATTTGGGGGTTTCTTCTTGCTTCAGCAATTTTAAAATGCATCTAGTGCAATTTCATTAATTTCAGATAAAATTTTTACAATTTTCCTGCCATGTTAATATATTCAAATATGTAATTAATAAGGAATGCTTTTTGTGGCATTACAGAATGTTTTAAGAAGCTTCACAAGTCAAAACAATCAACCCCATAGCCAGACATTTTGATTTGCAGGGGCTAGCAATTAAGAAAGCTAAAAGGAAAGTAATGTAACAGCCATAAATGTCCTAGTGCCTGTTATAATTCAAAGGCAAACCATTCTGTAAATAGCTCATAATAAATAGCAAAGATTACATGCCATGTCATACAATAAATTAAACATGCTAAAGGAAATCACATTTCAGAAATGAGGACTCTACCCTTAAAAACTTTTAATCACTAGTTTACACCTCTGTGAAAGGTGGTTGCTCAGCTCACAATTTAGAGCTTAAGAAGAGGTGGCAACCCCTGCTTTTCTGAAGTTGTCGTAATATAGGTCCCAGTTTTTGCCTGTTCTGTACTGTTCAAGTCTTTAAAGTCATTTTTAGCACCCATTTTTCAGCTTGCATCTGCTTCTTGAAAATGTTATAACCGAAGTACCCTGCCAGTATCACTCATAAGTTTTTCTGATCCTCAAAATTCTTAATGTTGCTGATTAAGGTAACAGCTGTTTACAGTGTAAGCCTTTCTTTTTATAGTATTAGTATTCACTTACTGTACTTGCCTAATCCAGAGTATTGATTTTCCCACTTTAAAACCACTGCTGTTTTTCCATAGATGATCCCCCCAAGAGGTTGTGCTTACGTCTGTATGGTACATAGACAAGATGCGTATCGTGCTCTTCAGAAACTTAGTTCTGGGTCTTATAAAATTGGATCTAAAATTATTAAGGTAAGTTGATTTTAATCAAAGGATGCTGTCCATTTCAAGTACAGTACAGTTTTAATATGATGATTTGTCATTCAGCAGCTGTTCATTCAAATGTAGAATATGGAGAAAAAAGAAGCAGTAAGGTGTAAATTGCTTTCTTTCTGTGTAAAAATGTAGCTTTTAACAGGTGATATGAAAGATAGTAAAATGACATTTAGGAAATAGTTAGAAAATATTTTATGTACGTCCAGCCTAAGTCCTGTACCTGAACATGTGGATCACTTAATATTAAATTTTAGAGTATTCTTAGAGTTAAGTGTATTAATAAATGCCGTGGGGGTTTTTTCTACCTTCTTTGATGGTTTAGGGCAAGTCCTTGAAATACTGTATTTTTCATTGCCCCACATATATGTTAGAATTAATGTAGAAAAATTTAAGCTTTTTGATGTAATTAAGCTTCCACATACCTGTTGCAGAGGCCAAGTTAACTTCCTACAGGTTCATTTAAAATCAAAACTTTGTTAAAACTTTAATAAATAGACATTGAAGATTGATCTGCAGTGACAGAAATTGAAGGAGATAATCTGAAATATTCAATTCCCAGGTTATATGATTTAACCACATTGTCTGGTTTGGGTTTATTTTCAGATTGCCTGGGCTTTGAATAAAGGTGTGAAGACAGAATACAAGCAATTCTGGGATGTGGATCTGGGAGTTTCCTATATTCCATGGGAGAAAGTAAAATTGGATGATTTAGAGGGCTTTGCTGAAGGTGGCATGATTGACCAGGAAACAGTAAATACTGGTACAGACATTCTGACAATTCTGATAGCTAGAAAATGTGTTTATTTTTGTAATTGCAAATCCTCAGAAAATTTATTATTTAGGAAATACATACTTTTTCCTAATTTCTATAAATTTTTCTAGCTATTTGTTTAAAATATAAATTACACTGTAATAATGAAATCTAGATTGTCTTTTTAGATTAGTAATTAGTTGATTGTCATGACAATAAGGAATTGGTGACAAAGGGGAATTAATTTAGGCAAGTTAATAAAGGTTAGCATTTTTTGAGAGTTACAAATTTGTTGTGCACTCATTTCCAAGTATGTAAAATACTAATTTGTGTAGAAATTGTGATCTGCTTTTGCTTCTGAAGAATCTTATGTATTCAGGTATAAGACTGAAGTAGGAGTTAGAGCTTGTCCAGATAGGCACAGCTTAGCAGAACCTTATGGTATTTCTTTAATAAAGTCGGAGAGACAGGAAAACAAGTAAAGTTAGACCTTATTCTGAAACCAGTTAAGAGGTTTGTTAGGTTTGTGAATGATTTACCTGTACTGTATTTTCTTGAAACAGATCTAGCACCAAATGATGGGACTATAGTGAAGTAAGCACTAGATTAAGACCGTTTTATAGTAGCAACAGTAATTCTTCAGTCTTGCTTTGAGTAAAAATTGAGTGTAAATGACAGAAAAATTAAAACACGGAACATTACTGAAATACATTCACTGTGTTACACTTCAAATACTAAACTTTTTGAGGAAGCAGCAGAAGGAAGGAATAGGTGTTGGTGTGAGGTTTGTTTTACATGAGGATTCTTTCTTACTGTAAAGTAGCCAGCTGATAGCACAGATACACTGGCAACAGCAGTTTCAGAAAACTGGAGCATACTCTATATTGCAAATTAGGAACAGAATGATTGGCCAAAAAAACTTGGCAAGTTTTGAAAAATCAGTTTGTATACAGGCATAATCAAACAGCATTGCAGATAGTTAAAGATACTTTTTGTTGTTTAAAATATATAATAATAAATAATTGCACTTGGCTCTTTTCATGATAAGTTTGAGGCTTATTTGTAGTGAATCTATGTACGTGTCAGATTAAAATTTATTGTTTAAGAAAGAAGAGGATTTTTTTTTAGTATTTGAACAAAAATAACACATGAACTATCTTTTTATATTAAAATGCATCCTTTTTTAAAGAGTGGGAAACAGCCAGAAGCTCAGAAGCTGCTAAAGAAAATACACAAACTACTCAGAGTGCTGCAGTTGATAAGAGTACCGTTATTACAACACAGACAGAAGCTTACACACAACCAGTCACTATGCTGCAGGTTAGTATTGGTCTGAGGCTGCAAAAGGCCCACAAAACTGGAAGGCTAACCTTTTATTCAATTCTGCTAAACTTGAAGCTGAGTAAAATGTTTAAATGTTTTAGATTTAAGTGCTGCATCCATTATCTCTGAAACATTTTAGAGTAGAATTGGTTGCCATGGTTGAGCGTAATCTTTAGTTTCCTGCAGTTGCTTATTACAGAAGGTTTGTATTTCTGTTATTTCTGTTTCATCTCTCCTAACGTGTATAGACATTTTCAGTGCTTGAACTAACATAAAATTATTTGAATATTAGTATATTTGCATGTACTTGTATTGAATTTTGAGTTCTTTTCTCTTCACAAAAATTGTCTTCTTATTTCAACTGTCTCCTGACATACACTATGATCTGTGTTTATTTAAATATGAGTATATGTATTGCATTTATTTTGCTGCTTATTACTTGTAAATATGCTGCACTACAACAGAACACATAGCTGAAATAGATGTTTGAGAAATATTAAGTAATTTTCACAATTTTATCAGGATTATTAGCCTTATAATTACATACACTAAACTCAAATTTCCAGTACTGTTCTAAAATAAGTAAATTTTTCTAATGAGAGTAGAATCACTGTTTTCTAAGTGCTCTCAAATTGCCACACCATCTGCATTTTCCTTCCTTTTCTCTCTCTGCATTTCTACATTCACCCCGCTCCCATAAGTAAATTAGTAAATTTTTATACTTGAAGAGGTACAGTGTTTGACTGTGTATTTTTCTGGGCATCTGAGAATAAAGATAATATAAGATTCTTCCAGTGTTCTTGTTTGCCTGTAGTACCATTTCAGAATGCAGCCTAATTCTTTGGTTTGGGTGTTTGGAATATATACAAAGTCTTTGATATGTTTAATGCTTAAACTGATTCATCTGCAATTCACATTATCCCTTTTTTAGTGCCGTTAAATACTGATAAGTATTGAAGCTGCTTGTTTTTTCTTTCCATGAAAAAAGATTCCTGTAGCTCCAGCTGTGCCTGCTGTTAGCTTGGTTCCACCTGCATTTCCTGTCACAATGTCTGTCCCTCCTCCTGGTTATAGCCCAATTCCTCCTCCACCCTTCTTGAGAGCAAGTTTCAACCCTTCACAGCCACCTCCAGGTAAGGTAGTGAAAATGAAATTGAGTATGTAAAGAGCATATGCAGTTTGTGTGCCTCTGTATACATTGTAGTTTTCTGTCAGCTACTGGTTGCTGTTTGAGTTGACCTTTGAATCTTAAATTTCACATAGATTGAAATTACTTACATCTATCTTGGTGTTATTTTTACCAGTGTATTCTCTCGAGAATAGGAATCACGGTAGAATTTTTTTTAACTTTGCTAAAAATTTAAATTTAAAAGTACTTAAAATCAGTCTCCTTGGTTTTTAAAATTTTGAAACTCTTAATATTCTTCTTTGGATATTATTGGCAGAAATCACTTTTAAAGATGCACATGTAGATCATCTGTAGGGAAGATAGAGTTGATTTTGAATACGATAACCACAGTTACCTCTTCCCATTAATTTGTTTGCTAGTGGTGCAACTTTTCAGTATAAATAATGTTGGAGGTCTTTAACTGCATAAGTCTATTTGATTTCCATGTAATTATTTGTTATTTTTTTCCACGTAGGTTATATGCCTCCCCCAGTTCCACCTGTGGTTCCGCCACCTGTTGTCCCGCCACCTGTTGTCCCACCAGTTGTTCCAACACGTAGGTTTGATTCTTCTAATATTTCGTGCATCATGAAAAGTTTATTTGTTTGATATACTCATAGTTTTTTAATCAAAAGCAGGGTGTTCCTGTGTATTGGAAAATAGCAACACAGAAGTTATTGTTTAGCTGGTTTAAGCAGGCATTGAGAAAAAGATTTACAGAGTTTATAAAGTTGACTGAAAAGTTATATTTAACATGGAGTTACTGAAACAGTTATGGCCAATTGTTTATTATTTATATGCGTAGTTCAGTATTTGAACGTCTCTAACAAATGTATCTGTCACTGGAGCTATTTGGTGTAGTCATTGAATAATCTATAATACTTAGCTCTCTGAATGTATTCATTTAACATTTAAAAATATGTTACAGTACTGATTGCTTAGGTTGCCTGCAGCTTATGATCTCTACAAAAAACTCCTAAATGTGGTTGAGATTAGGAAATTATTAACAAAAAATGTAACACTAAGGGTAATAAATTTCACTACTTTGATTTATCAGCCTGACCTCTTCCAAATTAATCTTAAAGGCTTGAATATATGATCACTGATACACTTCTGTTATTTCTCTACAGCTTTAGTACAACCTCCATTACCAATTGCGCAAGAGACAATGAAGGATGTTCCTTTTACTAGCCTTGTTCTGCCAGTTGGCACAGTTACTGGCAATCTAGCTACTCCAACACTATCAGCTGGAAGTGTTTTTAATCCTCTGCCAATCAACAAACCAGAACCAGATGAGAAAGGATCACACCTTACGGACCTTCAGATTTCTTCCAGTGAAAACAATAGATCTGGTAAGAAATATCTTTATTGTCTGATACAATTACATACAGGATGCATCGTACTTTTGAGACTTTTTGCAAATCTTAGTCCACTGCAATAATAACTAAGAATAGGAAGCTTTGGGCTGGGTATGGTATAATTCTGAATTTAATTTGGAGTAGCGATGGGAAACATTTTTGTCGTCATTAATTTCTAGCAGTTTATGCTCAGGAATGTTTTTCTTCATTAATCTCGAGAAGGAAAGTTGAGACTGGGAACCATTAGACAGCTTCTTAAAAGTGCATTTTTATTACACAAATGGCAATGGAAAGGAGCAGGAGAGGGTAGGATAGTATAATATTGATAGATTTATGTCAAATACTTTCATTGTATGTATTGGGTGATAGTCATGGGGGTTTTCAGTTTTAAGCTGCTGTACATACTTTATTGTGTAGAGACATTAATTTCTGTGGCATAATGTCTGTGTATCGCTAGACATTGTATTGACATTGTGATTACAATAATATGGTTGTTATAGAAACTGAGACAGACCTTGTCAGCAGTATCATCACTGCATGCATTTACTGAGCATGGATTCAGCTGCACTTTGTTTTGAATGCTCTGTGTTACACTGCTGTTTTCTGTTAACTGTTCCTTCTTGTTGCTGCATTTTAGTGCAAAGTGATGTCTCGAGTAGCTCTGGACTTGTTGGAGGAGTGCAGCCACCCAGTGTCTCAAGCAATTCTGGGCTTACTGGCGAAGGGCAACCACCCACTGTCTCAAGTAGCTCTGGACTTGCAGGGGGAGTACAGCCACCGAGTGTTTCGAACAGTTCTGGACTTGTAGGAGGAGTGCAACCACCGACTGTTTCTAGCAGTTCCGGTCTTGCAGGAGGAGTGCAACTACCTGCTGTCTCCAGCAGTGCTTCTCTTACTGGCGGGGTTCAACCAACTAACGTCTCAAGTAGCTCTGGACTTATGGCTGGAGTGCCACCACCAAATGTCTCAAGTAGCTCAGGGCTTCTAGCTGGAGTGCATCCACCCAGTGTCTCAAGCAGCCCTGGCCTTCTAACAGGAATGCAGCCACCCAGTGTCTCAAGCAGCTCAGGAGTTCTGGCAGGAGTACAGCCACCAAGTGTTTCAAGCAACTCTGGGCTTCTCATAATGCCACCACCCAATGTTTCAAGTAGTTCTGGACTTATGGGAGTGCCACCACCAAATATGTCAAGTAGTTCTGGACTTCTGGCAATGCAGCATCCAGCTGCAGTGCAAAACATGCCTCATTTAAATATTAGTAGTCAAAGGATGCCAGGAATGCCTCTTATAGATATCCGTCCAGGCCTAATGCCCCATTCTCCTGGACCAAGGTTTCCATTAATGCAACCGGGAATGCCACCACAGCGTACTATTCCTCCTCCTGCAATCCTTGATCCATCTCTTCACCCACCACCTCGAGGTCCTTTTCCTCCCGGAGATATTTTTAATCAAACCGAAAGACCTTTTGGAACACCAGGAAGACAAAATATCGATAACATTTCTAATGCAGAGAAAAGACTACCGCTTGGAGGCGATAACATCCAACAGGAGGGAGACAGAGATTATCGCTTTCCTCCTGTAGAAAACCGAGATACTCTTAACAGACCGTCTCCAGTGGATGTCAGAGATCCTGTTGGACGACCACCAGTTGATCCAAGAGAGGGTATAGGAAGGCCTCCAGTAGATGGAAGAGAACACTTTCCAAGACCCCATATAGACATGAGAGAAAATTTTGGAAGACCAGGTATGGATAACCTTGGTCGAAGAGAGCATTTTGGTTTCAATTCAGACAAGCACTGGGGACAGAGAGGAGATTATGATGAAAGAGAGCACCACGCCTTCCCTATTTATGGTGGTCCTAAAGGCTTCCATGAAGACAGAGAGAGGTTTCGGCATGTAAACTATAGGTTTGATAGTAGAAGTGGTCCCAGTTGGAATAGAGGATTTGAACAAGATGCTCACAGAGATTTTGATGACCGCAGAAGACCCTGGGAAAGACAGAGGGATAGGGATGACAGAGATTTTAATTTTTGCAGAGAAATTAATGGGAACAGGTTTGGAAGAGACAGAATGTCAAACAACTGGATCCCTCCTCCACATCCACGGGTTTTTGAATATTTTGATGGGGCCACTTCTCAACGCAAAGCTGATAATATGCCCCAGGTAAATGGTGAAAATACAGAGACAGAAAGTCAGCCACCAACTGCACAGGTGCAGGATGATCCAGAACTTTATGAAAAACTGACATCTTCCGTCGAAATAAACAAAGAGAAGAGTGACACAGAAGCTGATATAGAGAGTGAACCAGTGGTAGAAAGCACAGAAACTGAGGGGACATAATCATCACTCAGTAGGTAAAAGATACCTTTTGTAAAGTTGTCATCTCTCTGTAATAGATAAATGGCTGACTGGACCGTAGCAGTTCACTTTTGTCTGCCAGAATTAAGTTAATCGATGTTCATGTTCATCTTTCACTTAAATAACTGTACAACTGACTTGTATAGAACACTGTTCTTAATTTGAACATGGTAGGTAAACGCTTTTTTTGGGGTTGTTTTTGTTTGTTTGTTTGTTTTTTTTTTAATTTTATTTTATTTCTCTGGTAAAGCATAAACTTGCCCCCACTTGCTTTTAATTTCACAAAGGTAATTAACAGCTTGTCAAACAAAGACTTCCTATGGAAGAAAATGGAATTTTTAGATACTACCCTTAGGCTGGCTGTCGAAATTGTTATACTTGAAAACAGGTGCTGGTGTATCTTGTCTGTGTTTTTAGGCTGCTGCAGAATTTTAAAGTATAGACAAAGCTGTGATATTTTATGTTCCTACAATTCGGCAGAAAAAGAAATGGCCCATGTTATTTAAGGAGCATATCACAGAGATTAAAAGTGATTTTGTAAAATCTACACTATAGTCTCTGTTTTCTCTAAAGTAAGTGTTTGTGATTTGTTCCTCGTACTGCAGTGGGTTTAAAAAAATGAAAAAGTACATTTTAATGTTGGGTGCATTTTGTTTTTAGATGCCAATAAAGCATATTTGTTTGATAACAGTGTTCTAGGTATTGTATTTTTTTAAAAATCTGCAAGCTCTAAAAACTTGGAATCAGCTATGATATGTGCTTAGCTAGTTGTTGCAAAAGGTTTATATTACTTTTGTAAAACCGATGCAACAGTTATATGTGCAAGAAGGATACGGTTTTTACATCAAAAATCATGCAGTCATATTAGTTTATGTGAATAACATGTATGTAAATATCTGTGTAAACTGTTTGTAGATACCACTTTTTCTGTGCGTGCCTGTGTATGTGCAAGCACTCACAGAATGTTGCAGGCAATTCAATAAAATTGAAATAAAACTAGATTGTGAAAATTTGCCTTTCACCTTCTTTAGGTAGTAAGATAAAACTTATCTCACTGCAGTAATGTCAAGCTTGTATTTATCTACTCATGCTCATTGTTACAATAATCTTACTACTTCTGGAAGGTGGAACATTATATACTGTAAGAATATACAGTAGGATTTTAGCTTGCTTTTTAAAATGCAGATATGCATGAAGCCAAAACTTAAGCAAATATTTGCATTGTCTTATTTTGTAATGTATTTGGTGTTCTGGATAGATAGTGGTAGTGTTCGAGTACTTTGTGGTTATTTGTTTTTAGTGACTTAAAGTCCAGAAATGTTGCACAAAAAGTAAAAAGCTCTTGTTGGTCTAAAAACCTGACATGTTTCTAATAGAAATAAGGAGGGCTTTGTGTTTTGATGAAATAACATTGAAGTTGAACCTCTTTTTAAATTGCTGAGATGAATTGGTTCCTTAGGTAAATTAGTAGCACTATTCTCTCCTGTTTCACCTACTTTGCTGCTTGTGTATCCTTTTTCAATTGGTGATGAAAGATTTGACTGTAGGATGATGTCAGATTTTCAATTTATTTCATTCAAGTGCATTTCACCAACTTCTTTCAACATAACTTTTGTTAAAATTCTGTGTCTGAAAGCATCCTTTCGCTCAGTTTTAAGAAAGTTGTTTTTCTCTTGCATAAAAAGGTCCAGGGGTAGATTCTGTTACATAAATGCCCCTTTGGTAGTAGAAACATTTTTAGCTGAGATTTGAATTTTGATCTTTAACATTAAAGCATTAACATGCAAGTTTTAATTCCCCATCTGCTTCCCTCAAAGGGGTGAAAGTATGAAAACACCATTTGAGTGTAAAGCATTAGCATGCCTTTGAACCTAGAAGCAAGTTACACATGTGCATGTTGTCCTCTTCCTCTGGGAGGTGGGGTATTTTTCATGCTGTGCCATGATTCAGTTTTCAATTACAGGGACTTTTATTCAGCCAGCTTAATGAAGGTAGCCCTTTAAAAGAGTGGACTTGAATGAATTATTATCTATTGTGCAAGTAGTAGTCATTAGGTATGCATTAAATAACAGTTGCTTTGTAATGAACCTTGCTGATGTGTTTATTACCAGAACGTGTCTCGGGAGTTGAGATGAACAATGTTTAAGGTAAATGTACCTTCATGGGCAGACTCTGGCTCCAAGACCTTGAGCGATGTTGCTGCACTACCTGCTAGTACTATTCTGGTCAGGCAGATATGATTGTGTCAAAGTTCAAAAGCTTAAAATAGCTCTAAGGATATTTTAGGAACTTAAGGGATTTTTACTTCATTTTAATATGTGCAGTTTGAAGAGGCTTCAGTCATAGACCACATAGGTAAATACTCAAAATCAAACACATATTGGCAGTAGCTTTACTTTTTAAATATTTTGGTAAATGCCTCTGTAAAACTAAAAGTTAATCTCTTGTTCTTTTTCTAAACTGGGACTGGCAGTATGCCAAGTTGTTCATAGTATGATTCAGGTAAATTACTAAGTGAGAGATGTTAAACAATTTGGTTGGTAGTGGTGTAGAACAATGTATTTAATGAATCTATGATCTTTGTTAATATCTTTCAAACATCAATAAATTGGCTACTGTACATATGTGTTACACCATCAATTTTTAAGAACATTTTTTTTGTAGAATAAAAGTTTGTTGTACAATCTTCAGTTGCATCATGTTCACAGCTAGAACTGTTCTATTCTTATTTTATTAATGTAGCATACAGACAAATATTACCAAAACCAGCCATATTTACAGACTCAGAAGGGACTTAATATTAGCAAAACAGTATGGTCTCTTTATCTTAGCAGTAGGAAGTTTTAAATCTGTCGGAGCTGGAGGAAAGACTTTCCTTTTTCTCTGTGGATTTAAGCTGTCATAAGCCAACACATGCACTGAAAGGAACTGTCATGAGATCCAGACCAGTTCTTTGATGTCGTTCATGAGAGTGACATGTAATTTCTGCTGATGCAAAGGAAAGAGTAAAAGTGGGACAGAAGAAAGATGGGAGCAAGGCATTTGGGCAGCAGTTCTGGCTTATACCTGTTAAAAGCTTCCTTGTAGTGATGGAAGGTTTCTTATTCTAGCAAATAAAGAATTTCATTTACGATTCATATAAGTGACATACATAATTAAAAATATTTCAGGTAACTTTGCAGGCAGCTCAGTGTATTATTTAGGATTGCATGTTTTCTTAAAAACCTTATGCATCAGTAAGTTATTTGATGTATTTACCATTTTAAACAGACTGTAATCCTGATCTTTCATTGTACTGCATTTGAGTAGAATGCTACATCTGTAAAGATGAAACTTAGCCTTCATTTGCTAAAAGGATATGACTTCTTTGCTGAAGCCTTTTTCTGTGAAATATTGGTACACTTTCTTTTTTATATGTAGTGCTTCCTTTTATTACAGACTCAAGGGAATAGATTCTGTTATATTCCTTTGCTTCAGCAGAGCACTCTACCATACTTACAGCCAGTTTAGTGATTTATTCTTAGCCTGAATAGGTCAAGATAGGAGGACTGTAATCAAGCCTGGAGTGTAGCATGCACAGACATTACTTAAGCACAGTTGGAAAATTATCAAATAAACCATCAATAGAAGGTATTTATGAGATAAGAAAATTTACTGCTGGAGTCTCTCAAAATATGGTTTCAGCGGTTTTGAACATGTGCAAGGATGTGTTGGTCAACGCTGAAAGTACTCACTTTCTTGGCTCATTTTCTCTGAACTCAAATCTTTTGGCAATTTGATTTAAAACTGATAGAAATGGTTCCTAGATAGAAATGGTTCCTAAATTTCATTCTCTTTTTATGTGTTTGAAAATAATATGATGATAATAATACTAAGGGTGACTTTTTTGTCACTTAATAGTGGGAGCTGAACAGACAGAGTCATGGAATGGTTTGAGTTGGCAGGGACCTTAAAGATCATCCAGTTTCAACCCCCCTGCCATCTTCCACTAGACCGGGTTGTTCAAAACCCCATCCAACCTGGCCTTGAACACTTCTAGTGATGGGGCATCCACAGCTTCTTTGAGCAGACTGTTTCAGGGCTTCACCACCCTCACAGTGAAGAATTTCTTCCTGCTCTCTAATCTCAACCTGCTCTCTTTCAGTTTAAAACCATTGCCCCTTGTCCTGTCACTACATGTCCTTGTAAAATGTCACACTCTAACTTCATAATATTAAAATCTATTCAGAGTATCAGGAGTCATCAAGAGTAACTATGTTAATTTTTTCCTGACAATGACAAAAGCATCTTCCCATCATTTTGCTTTACTAGTAATTTTGCATCAGCAGAAACTTTGCAGTGGCGAAGAGACTGTTGTATTGCAAGACTTTCTTAATTGTAACTAGTCCTACATTTTTCCTTGAAGAGTTTTCTTAGTGATCCTGTTTGCACCACTTAGTCCATACAAGTTCTTTGAATATGCAATAAACATAATTTTATTAATGTATGTACATGATACTTCATAGTCAAGAAGAGCTACTGAAAGCAAAATGTATGACATCTCCTTAATAACTTCCATGTAGGATATGAAAAGTGATTCTTGTCAGTGATGAAAATCTGTTAATAGAGTTTTTGTTGATGTTGGTAAGCTGTAAAATTGTATTTGCCATCATTTTTGTAGTCCTTTCTGTGTTGCACCAACTCTATGAGAAAGGGTAGTCTCTCTGAATGTTGTGCTCTTAGTATCTTTTAGATGTTCTGCTACCAAAGACTAGAGGGAGGATGGGGCTATTGGTCCGAGCACTCTTAAAAATCAAGAGATTTTTATGTTGTGCAGTTGAAGATGAATGTGTCTGGTCTCCTGAAGAGTTTAAAATGCACATTTCAGCACTTGCATAGTAACAGTGATAGTAGTGGTGTCACTGGTTTGCTAATCTTAGTCTGTACTTTGTCATTTTTCTTTTGAAATTAACTTATTAGTGCTAATTTTAAATTTTCTTATCGAATAAAATCATACTAATACCCTTAGGCAAGGAACTTTGCAAAAAAACCAATCTGGTCAGAGAGTATTTTAACTTGTAAACAGGTTAGTTGAGATTTTTTTCCCGCCTGATTTAATGCTTTAATGCTGCAATTTACCTCTTGAAAGATATTCTGTGTACGTATTGTGTGTCGTAATGGATTTGTGTTCACATTAGCATGTACCCAACTTCCTGTTGAAATGCTTGGAAATGGTGAGATTCTTTCAAGTAGATGAGTCGACGTGTTTCTAAAACTAGGGTGAACTTCACAGCCATATTGATTTGTGTACTAGAACATTATAATTGTGCTGAAGCATTATAATTGTCTGCAAGCCAGTGCAAAATATCCTTAATAGGTGAAGAGTATTAAATGGATGTAGAATTGCTAACTCAGATGTAGATTGGTAGGATTCACAATAAGCCATAGTTGTAGGGACCTTGGATCTGAATGTCACTTCCACACTAAAGGAGAGATCATATTATAAATAATTCCTAAAAACAGTAGGAATTAAGTAGAAATATTCTCAGTGTGTGAAGTTTTTTCTAAAAATGCATCCACCTTTGTGTAATTAAAGGAAGCTCTCTCATTGTCACTTCAGTTGATCAAGGAAAAAATACTTCAGATTTATACTGTTCTGAGGTAATCACGTCTCATTCAGCAATGCAGTGAAATGCAGTTTTAAATGTGCCTTAAGTTTTTCCTTCTGAAAAAGACCATATATTTCAAACTTCTAACAAAAATGTCAACAAAATCAATTTTTTTTTCTGTAGAATTTAAAATGTAATTTTGAGTTCAGTGATTTTCTTCAAGAAAATCTTTGTGATTTCAGTAGTGTAAATACATGAATACTAGGTGCACACTCAACTTTAAAAATGTTTACTGAAAGTTACAGTAGTTTGTCCAGTCCGTTTTCTTCTTTTTTTTTTTTTTTTTCCCACATGCTTGCACTACTTCATTTTGTGAGGTGGTTCCATCACAGAATTCCTCTTATGGCAAATTAGAAATAACTTTGAATAAGTCTGTGAAACTCAATTTTTTGTCCGCTATGACTACCAATATAGGTAATTCACTATTAAGAACCTTATTGATCTATCACATCTACTGTGATTAAAAGTAAAACACTGAAAACAAATTTAAAGTGTAAATATTTGTAAGATTATAAGGTTCTTGGAGAACAGTCTAAAGCAGTATGTCATTGCTTGCCAATTGATTTGGACTTATATTTGTTAAAAGCAAAATATGGCATCTGCTCACATTCTATGTTGATCAAAAACCACCATATTAAAAATATGAACTTGGAGGGCTGAAATTATATGAATTGATTAAATGAGTATACTCCTATTATTTTTATTAGAATGTAAAACTTTCAAGTGATTAGGATAAATGTTATTTTTACAAAATATTGAAATGTAATTTTTTAGTTTTGTATGCATACTGTCTGCATGTACGCTTTACACACGCTTTACACTCCTATCCTCATTTCATGCTTGGAACCACTGTGGAAAATGGGAAAGTGGCATGAAGTAGCATATTCTAGCAGAATACTGTACAGATTGGATCTATATGTAAACCAGTAGATAGATAATGTTTTTTTCAGAGGCAAGAGTTTGTTAGTCTAATTTGGAATCAGAAAAAATATAGTTAGAAAGTATGAATAAACCTTTCTTCTTTAAATTCAATAAAAGGTAATATATGCATTCTGATTAAATGTTCACTAATTAATAATCAAGCATCCAAAGATTTTAGGTACCCCTGGGCATTTTTCATAATGTGGCTCAGACCTTAATTAAAAATGAACACACACACACCCCTCCCCAAACAACAACAACAATAAAACACTCAACAAAACTCAGGAAGGTGTAAATATTTGTAAGATTTTAAGGTTCTTGGAGAACAGTCGAAAGCAGTATGGGATACAAGGCCTCACTTGTTTACCAGTGGGACATGGCTGTTTCATTACATCCAGGATTTCAAACTCTTTGTCTTGGGTGTCTCAGTTTCTCAGCTGGTTCTAGTTTCCTTCATTTTTCTACTACTTTTAAGGCCAAAGCCTTTTAGGGGATAATTTTTTTTTATTTCAAATTCTGTTTCTCTGTGTATTTATGAGCAGGCAGCCCTAATAAAGATTGTATTGGGATTCTAAGAGTATGGTGAAATAGGTTGTATGAAATGTCTGAAAAAATTGCAGCATTATACTTGTTTAGTCCTGTGCTAGGAAATTCAGGGAGTGAAAGAAGGCAAGCAAATTAAAACTGGTTAAATGCATTGGTCTTATCTTCTGGCTCTCCCAAAATGATTGTACTTTCTAAGTAGATCTTTTCACTGCAGCACTTTAGAGCAGCCCTTTAATATACAGTCACTGTTCTTTGTTCAGAATGCACGATGTTCTTTAGCTTACTTTTCTTCATCTGCATATTGCTTTTTTGGAAGGGTATTTTATTTAAATAGCACTTTTTTCTTAAAAGGATTTAAAGAAAAATTAATGCACTAGGTTAATAAAGTTTTCTTACTTCATTTTAGAACATACTGCCTAACTCTCCTCAATATATTCTCAAACAAAAAGTTCTTACATTTCTGTATTAACCAGAATAGAAATAATAGATGACATGTTAAAAAAAAAAAAAAAAAGGAAATAAAATTTTTATCCAAAATCACATATATCTGTCATGATACTCTGGTTCTGACATGTTCAAAAATGTAACTGAAACAGCAGTTTTCACACCTTCTAGCAGTTTGTACTGTCTCTAGTATGAAACTTGGAAAGTTATGCACAAGCTAGAGCAGCTTCAGGAGCTGTCCCATGCAATGCTTACATGCAGTAGTGAATGACAAGGTCTTGCATTTCACTTCTCCATTCCTCAGCTTGTTACTTCATACTCTAATTTTTCTTGTTCAGAATGAAGAAATATAACCAAAAGCTCGTCTGAAAGTTATGAAGAATTTCACTTTTCCCAGCTTGGAGAATTTGTTCTAAATGTCTCTCATCTTGATACATTAAAGCAAACAAACATAAATCCAAGACGAACAAATATGTGAAAGCAACTTCCTAAATAATTTTAACATTTTAAGGGTAGGCAGTCTGCTGAAGAACTGGAAAGGTTTTAAGTCATGTGTTGTTTTAACATCTGATTGGCTTTTTAAAAAAAACTATCCATTTGAAAATTACATTTTCTTAGAGGCCCTGCTAAAGAAATTTTGTTGTTCTTTTGTCTCGCTATTTTTTTTCTAAACTGGGACCTATTAATGGTAACGGTCGAGCATTGATTTGAGCTACAAACCACAAGACACACAATACATTAAAATTTATTGTTGTTGAACTCTTATGTGTATCCATTTTACAGAAGCTTCTGGAAAGCTTAGCTACAGTATATACAGTCTAGAGTGTATGAAAGGAAACATAAACGTTAGTAGGAACTTCTCCTTTTGCCATACGTGTTCCACTCAAGGGTGACGTGTCTTTGGTTTATCTTCCACCCTTGCTGTGTCAAAGGAATCAAAGTTAGACATGAGGGTGTTCACAAATAGATTTAAGTGCACATCATCTTCACTTGATAAAAATCAGTTTAATATCAAAAATGTAAGTATTAGTTGGGATTCTGAATTTAGCTTGCTATGAAACCTTTGGCTGATTGCACCATTTTTTTTTTACACTATTTGGTGGTTAGGATCTTAATTTTTTTATAAGTGAAACAAAATGCTGCTGAGTATATAGGAAAGGTTCAGACTTGTTGGTGATTGATTTTGTTATACAAGAATATAAGGTTCCCACATTTATTCAATAGAAAACAATGCACTGGTGAACTGTGACAGGCAAAACTTGAAGTACTCTGGCACTCGGCTGGAAAAAACACCTACCACAGCTTTTCATATGAAGTAGCGCAGAGACTGCAAATATGTACAGGCAAACTGGTATGCCTTGCTGGTGCAGAGGCCCACCTTGAGGGGGGTTTAGTCTTGAGACATAGACACGAGGCTCCTGCTCACACAGGATCAAGGCTGTCTTTTCTACCTGAGCCACAAAAATGGTATTACTACAAGAGGCAACAGAATAGTCTTTTTATACTGAACTTTGTCTCGTGGTTGATATTTGTAAGTAGGAGAGGTATTTAAAGTTAACAGTTTCTCAAGATAATAATTGCTGGCAAATCAGATTTGTGAACCGAGTCCTCTACTTGAAGGGAACCTAGTTAAAAACAAGATAGATGAGAGATTATTACACCACTGTAATAATCTTGTTTGGATTGTTCTAAAACAGAATTGTGTCTGAAGATCCTATAGACATGCGATGACTGCTTCAAGGTCTCACTTGCTGGGAAGAGGCCAAGAGTTAAATTCTGAAACTTTTCAGGGTTCTGACCTGATATACTGTTGGTAGGCTGATACCTCAAATACACCATTCATTTATATCTGCTTTCCCATTCCTCATGTGGCCTTGACCATGCTTTGTAACAGCTGGCACAAATGTAGTAGGTCTGCTGCTGTGGCCCTGTGAATCCTTCAGATGCCGTTGTTCTCCATTTCTAAAGAGTTTGAAATAGGAAATTTGGTGTGGGTTTTTTAGGTACAAAATTGCACTCCACTGGAGTGACAAAATATTTCACCAGTTTTTTTTTCACCCTCAGGTCTTTTCCTCGGCAAAAGCTCTTTGCAGTGAGCATTTCAAAGCTGATTATTATATCATGGCTTTCTGTGTCTTCAGTCTGAAAGTGAAGTGTTGATGGGTTTTGAAGGAACAGTTTCCGTGTACTCTTACTATGCCTCTATGCTTTTCCCACCTACATAGAGCAGTGGTGTCCAACCAGCCACTACAGCCTGCTTTCTCACCTTATTAAGAGGTGAAGTCCAGTGTGTCCCCGAAATATACTGACACTTTCTGCGGAGAGCAGCTTCTGAGGTTATGTGCAGCAAGAGGAGCGTGCAAAAAGAGTGAGCCTGCCTTTCCAGGACACCTTATCCAGTTTTGGAACCCTTCTTTGCAGCAAGCCCTAGAATTATATAGGAAGAGGAGAATACCAGCTGGCTGAGTTGCTCCCCTTGTTAACTATCATCTGTACTAGGGTGCAGGGACCTTGTACGAACTACAAAGCCAGGATCTGGTTATCCCTTTTGTGAAGTCTGGCCAGTTCTGACGTGTTTGTTCCAAACGCTTGAAATACCAAGCAAAGCTCTAAGCCCTCCTAGCACGGGTGCAGTACACAGATATGGGGCATTGCCAGGTCTTGTCTGTGACACGTGGCAAATGCTCCCTTTCACATATGCGTTTTTCTGTTGCTTCTTCAAAACCAAAACACTATTGCCCTTCCACTATTTAATTCTCTTCTGCACAAAATAGAGCTAGATGAAGTCAAAAGGGGTGAGAGGAGTTCATAGCCCCTGCTGACAGATATGGTGAGGTTCCTGTACTCTACATCAGTGCTATTATATTTGTTGCTTTCAATTGATGAAAAATTTACAAATTTAGCAGATATTTCTTGGAGCATGCTATTTCTTTAAATGAACACAGATTTTCTGCCTGTACAGACTGCAGTATAAGAAATTTGAATGATTTTCTTCTTATTCTTTTATCTTTGTTCTTTGTATCCCATATCCCTGTACATTGGTTCTGTGTACAATGTGCTCCTTGAAAAAAATACTTCATTAACTTTCTTCTCTAAAAAATTATGTTTTCTGTGTTTATTTCCATCTGTATCACAACAAAATGGACTTGGAGGAGGATGCAAAAATGAGCAGTCAAGCAACAGCAGAATAGCACAAGAACTGGGAAAGCTTTTCTAGTGGGACTGAGGAGTGAATTGTATGCAAGAACAGGAGAGATCTTTGAAGCTCAGTCACCTTACATGTGGTTATCGATATAGTATTTTATTCTGCACTCTAAAATCATGAACACTTTTGTAACCAAATCCATAAGCAGCAGCAAGTTGTCAAGTAGCACAATATCGTGGGATTTTTCTTTCAAGATTCTCTCTTTTTGTGAAAATTAAATGGTACAGCTCACGGAGGTACAAAATGTTGCATGGTGTGAAAAATTTTCTAAGCACTTGCTGATTTTGGTACTGATGCAACAAACCTTTGATTTTTTTTTTTTTTCTTTTTTTAAGATTTGATATTTCTTTCTTTAGTATTTAGGTATTAGTGACCAAAGGGAGGTTACTGGAGTTTTGAAGAACTGTGAAATTGAAGGGTTTGTGAGAGCTGTTAAGTGAATTTACTGGGGTTTAAATGTCTTCACTTGGTTATAATGTAGGATTGACGCCAAACTAGCTGGATGCAGTTAAGGGTTAATACTGTTATCCTTTGGCATTTTGTTTTGCTTTTGGTTTTGATAATTTCAAACATGCAGGAGTTTTACTTATGTCAGCTTTGCAGACGATGGAGGTTCACATGTAACCCTGTCAACAGTCCTGAAGAGTCTTGTAAACTAAGAAGAAATTACTGTTGTTAGCCATGATGTTTATAAAAGTTATGTTAAAGGGAAAAAAGTGATTCTGAAAAGAAGAAATGCTGAATGCTGTGTTTATGAGAGTAATGTGTTTCCTAGCTTGATAGAAACTATAATAGGAAAGAGCTAAAATAGCTGGTAGGAAAATATTTGGCTTACTTTTTAAAGAAAAAAAAAAGTACTCACTGACTTCAGTTTCTTTGCTAAGATCTCTGTGTGACTTGTCCTCTTGAAAAAGAACAGAAGACTGAGATCTAACAAATGCTTAATTTAAAGTCTTTTTGAAAACTGCAAGCAGACCTAAGCAACTATTAAGAAACTTCTATAGGAACACAGGGCCAGTAATTTGCAATCTACAATGAATATCTTTGAGCAAGGGTCATTATCAGTAATTAATTATCTTTTTGTAGTTTCCAATTTAAAAGGTTTTGCAGGTATTCTTTTAATTTTTGAAAGTAATCTCGACATTTCCTTTTACTATTACTTGTAACTAAGATGGCTGTCCTGTCCTGGATTTTGCTTTTACTTCATTAAATTTATTTCCCAAGCCCCGTGGCTTGCTGCTGTGAAACCAGTAGAGGGTGCACAGGATATGTGTAGTCGTGGCTGTTTCTTCACAGCCCGCTGTGGTGTGTCTCTGTGGAAACCAGGGCGCTGCTGCTTTAAGCCCTGTTCAGGTGAAGTACCATCTGTCTGGAATAGGATTCTCAGGATAATTCACTCTTGTGCTGAATTCAGTGTGCTGTTCCATTCAGTTCACGTGCATACATGCTCACTAGGCATAGTTTTCCCCCTCTGTTCTATGGGAGGCTCGGGTTAATACACAACTTTCTACACTTTAAACACTTGCTATAATTAACAGGGATTACACAGTCGTTTTTACAGACCAAAACCTGCTTCAAGAAGTGTTTGTGAATCTTAGTTATTGCCATGATATTTTATGAGAAAGGTCCAAAAAGGTGGATGCTTACATAATTCTATGCATTTTTGACTGATAATAACAAAAACACTCCTGACACTAACCTGTGTTAACACAGAGGCCCTGTTAATGGCTTCCACCCTCCCTGCCCTCTCGCACCAGCAAATGTTGCCTACTAACTCCCAGTTATCTGTGATTGTCTTATTCGGCCAATTACAGAATAGTTCAAGGACTTCGATAACTTTTGAATGTTTGTTCCTTTTTAGAAGTCTTGGGCTCTTTTTTGCCAGAGTGCTTCTGCTCTGGGCAGTCCTGAAACACTTTTTATTTTATTCATCAGAGAATCAGGAGAGCTCAGTTAAGAAAGGTAGCTCAGGGAATCTGCTTTGCATTGCAGAAAATTATAGAATCTTAAAATATTCAGAGTTGGAAGGGACCCACAAGGATCATGTAGTCCAACTCCTGGATTATCTTATATTTTTTTCACATGAAGAAATTCAAATCCTTTCTCTCTGACAGGGATTCCTCTTCCCCTGGCTGCCATCTCCTGCTTCTTGGCAGGGCTGCAGATGTCTCTCTGTTCCTTGACAGTTGTTGCAGCACTTCTTAGTGCATCCCATGTCTTGGTTTTGATGTCCATCTGAGTATCCTACCAATTGCAACCATTCAGAAGTGGGAAAATAGCTGTAATCCTACCTTTTCAAAGACAAACCAGCCTCTCAACTAATCAGTCCTGTGAGAAATACTATGAATGCTTTAAAATGTTTGCATAGTGTTTGGTTATGTATATGATTGAATCCAATGAATAAGACAGTCCTTTGGCTTTAATCACTTACACATTTGCTCAAAATGGGTAGTATTTATTTTGCTACACTCAACTGAGAGATTTCTTAATGAAATCATTGTCTTTATATACTATTTTGGCAATAAATCCATTGTGATAGTAAATATGTCATAAAACATGAAAATTATTTATGTATTGGTATTTAATAATAGCGTTCAGTACTTTGAGTATATTGAAAACATGAGTCCATTTTATATATAGTTTCAATAGCTTAATGTAAAATACATCACAGGTACTACTTTCTACAACATGAAAGGCATCTTAAAAGTTTAACATGTAGGATCATACAGCTCTGGCACTCAAGTGGCCTTAATATAATTTCTGTAAAATTATCTTAAGGAAAGGAGGGAAAAAACAGTCTGTAGTTTAGTTTCACAATGTAAATGTTAATGTAAATTTATCATCAGTGTGATACAGTTGCATAGTATCACTTTGAAGCATTTTTTGGTCCCATAGTGAAGCACTTCTGTGTTTAATTTTCCCTTTATGGCTGGATTTCTGAGTTTCTAATGCTTGATTGTTGGAATTAGTGCCTAATTCTGTGAACTAGCCTTCCCTAAATCACTGAAATACACTCGTTAGTTCTATTTCCTGTCAACATGTTTCTGCTTTGTAATTTACTCCTGTTCATACCTCTTTTCAAAAACATCTTGTTTTTCCAGCATCTTGTTGGAATCAAGATCATTATGTCAAATATAACTTGATTTTTGCTTATTTCTGGCAAGTTGAGTTCATTTCTGGCTGAGGTACACTGTAATGAAATGTCTTATGTTGGATCTCAAAGCTTAAAAAAAAAGATACTTGTATTATTGCTTGTAAGAACAAACTTTCATCATTTCAATTGAGTTTTATTTTTGTAGTTCTTACGTGAAAACAAAAAGGCAGAACTCTAGATACCTGAAAACCTTTTGTTATAAATTTGTAGACCTCATCCTATGCTCTTCCTCTCACCTCACTGCTTATTGTTCTTGTAGAGGTAGGAAAATGTCAAACCAGTCCTAGAAAAAACATTTAGATTTAGATAGCTGTTGTAGACTCAAATTTTGAAACTTCTTCAGCCTGCTGCGATCCGACAAAATGTTTTAAAGCTTATAGGTCACATTAATGTTAAGACTTCAACCTCCTTGTGTTGGAGTTTGCTTTCTATAGGTACTTTTTTCCTCACTCTAAACCAGAGTCCATTGGCATCTTGGAACACAGTCTGGAAAACAGTTATTTAAGCAGCTTATTATGAGTAGGATTCCAGCAATACTTTCTTTTCCAGATAGACACAGTTTCTGCCTCAAGGAATGCTCAGATGCCAGTGAGGTAGCTAAAGCCTGTGATGTCTCTGACACCACATGATTGTTCTTATAGAACAGGATGTTTTCTGTGGGGAAATGTAACATCTGGTTACTCATGTAACATCTGGTTACTCCAGTCATCTACAATCAGTAGGTTTGAAGTGTAACATTATTCCTACCAACTTACCATCAGTCTCATTTATACCAGCTTCCAGTGACTGGGAGGTGATGAAAGAAGACTTGCATCAGAAGAACCACATGATTTGAACTCTGCTTTGCTTTCCTAAAATCTTTAATCTCATTTTTAATAATTTTAGTTTGAGTACAGTTTGGGTCAGATGAGGTTTGCCTTCATGAGGGCATTGAATCTACACTGTTTTCCTTAGTCCAGAGTTACCTTTAATGCATTGGAATAGTAGCTGGATTTTGTATTTTAGTTTTTTCACATTGGTTTGTACTCAATGCTTTAAGAGCAAGCCACGGGTTTACTCTTACAGTGTTAAAATGTGAAAGGAAATACCATAAAACTAGAGATTTTCATGTGATAACCCTCCTAAAGTTTTTATTAATTTCTTTAATAAGGTCTTTCAGAAGTTTTAGTTTCTGCTTTCCTCCCTCATACTATAGTGAGTATCTTTTCACTGTATTCAAGAACAATGTGATTGTAGCGTTCTCTGCATCTACAGAATATGGATTAAATTATGTTCTTTACTGTGAATTAGAGGAAAGACATAAAGGAGAATTTTGGTTTATACCTCTTTGGGCTTTCATAGTATAAATACACTTCCACTTTTTACATGGATGTTTTATCAAGCACAGATTCAATATATTGTTTTTTAAAGCTGTTGCTTTAAAAAAAATCAGACTAGTAGATTTTTCTCATTGTGTCTGTTAACAGAAAACCTAGTTTGAACCAAACAGTATGAAAGAGGCATTTTTGCAGTTTTTATCATGGCAGATAAAGGAATATTTGTGGGTGTATCACAGAAAATTGTGTTGCCTGTGTAAAGCAAAAGACAAACTTCATTGCTAAAGTGACTACAAAGCAAAAAAAATGATTAGGTCTTCAAATATTGTTTACAAATAATGACTGTATGTAGATTCAAGGGTTGAGAATTGAAAATAACTAAAAATTGTCACCTTGAAAATAAGATACATAATTTCTATAATTCTCTTAATAAGAAATCAAGATCTGAATATGTATTAAACTATATCATTGCTAAACAAATTTATCTTGATATACTATATCCTCTCAGCAGAAAGTATAATGGTTTTATTTAATTCATTTTAGTAAGAGTAAACCTAGCTGCAGGAAAAAAACCACAAAACAAACAACAAAAATTACAGATTAAAAACTAGATTAAATATATTAACCAAATACTCTTCTTTTTTTCTGATTTAGAAAACAAAAAAACTTTAACAAAAAATAATTTCAACTTAAACAGTCTTTCTAAAGGTAATTTTATGTTTACATTTTTTACACTGCCACTGTAAATGGTCAACTTGAGGTTCCATGTGCCCATGCTGTGGATATAGCTGCTCAACAGGTCTGTCACCCTTGTTTGGTACATGGGCTGTCCTGCGAAAATGCAAGCTGCTGTAGTGGTGGGGTGGGAAGGAACGAGGAAGTTGTCTATCTACCTCTTTGCTGGCCAAGTAACTGGGTGCATAAAATTCTCGTTCCTGTCTGAGCAAAGTACGAGCTTTCCTTGGGATTTTCCAGGGGGAGAATACACTGCTGGGTGAATATTCTCAGTTTTGAAAGATCAGTTTTCTTAACAATACTTCAACTATCAAGGAAATACCCTTTTTCACATGCTCGTGTCATTAGGTTATGGGCCACCCACCCTACTGTTGCTCATCCACCAGTGGGCATTCCTGTAACAAGGCAAGGTGATGTCTCCCAAAGGAGTTGCATGAAACAAAATCTCAGACTCGTCCTGCTGAGAAACAGCTCTTTGGGCAACTTGACAAACCTTGAAAAAACTGCTTCTTCTCATTTTATTTTACAGCCTTGTTTTCTTTTAAGATGCTCATAAAAATCTGAGAGGCCCAGGAGAAATCATAGTATTATTTGGAAGAAGTCAACAAAATTACTCATTGTTATATCCAGTTCTCAACCTCCAACATGGCAAACTTTTTACTGCCTAGAAACGGGAAAAGATCTTGAGAGCAAGAGCTGTGCATGTCTTCTACAAAATGTTCCTAATTTGCACTGGTATTCTGAAAATTTAAGCTTTTGTGTATAAAAGGAACTGACCCAGAAAAGGGTCTGCACTAATGAGGTTTCTGTGGTTGTCAGGGCATCATAGTTCCCAATCATTGATCAGGCATGTTCCATATCCCGAAAAAAGAATTTGTTATTCATAAAATCATAGAATTAACTGGGTTGGAAGAGACCTCTGAGATCATCAAGTCCAACCCCTGATCCAACCCCACTGTCATTACTAGATCATGGCACTCAGTGCCACATCCAGCCTCATCTTTAAAACCTCCAGGGACAGTGAATCCACCACCTCTCTGTAGGCCATTCCAATGCCTGATCTCTCTCTGTAGAGAACCTCTTTCAAACATCCAACCTAAACCTCCCCTGACAGAGCTGAAGCCCCATGCCCTCTTGTCCTATTGCTGATTGCCGGAGAGAAGAGACCAACCCCCACCTGGCTACAACCTCCTTTCAGGTAGTTGAAGAGAGTGATGAGGTCACCCCTGAGCCTCCTCTTCTCCAGACTAAACAACCTCAGCTCCCTCAGCCTCTCCTCATAGGAATTGTGCTCGAGTCCCTTCACCGGCCTGGTTGCTCTTCTCTGGACCTGCTCCAGCACCTCAGTGTCTTTCCTGAACTGAGGGACCTAGAACTTGACACAGCACTCCAGGTGTGGCCTCACCAGTGCTGAGTACAGGGGAAGGATCACTTCCCTGCTTCTGCTGCCCACACTGTTCCTGATCAAGGCCAGAATGCCATTGGCCTTCTTGGCCACCTGGGCACACTGCTGGCTCGTGTTCAGCTTCCTGTCAATCCAAACTCCCAGATCCCTTTCTTCCTGGCTGCTCTCCAGCCACTCTGTGCCCAGCCTGTAGCGCTGCAGGGGGTTGTTGTGGCCAAAGACAGGACCCAGCACTTGGCCTTGTTGAACTTCATCCCATTGGAATTGGCCCAACTCTCCAACCTGTCCAGGTCCCTCTAAAACATATTGAAATATTTAATGCTGACACAACTAGAGACACTAACTTAGGTTAACTCAGAGACCACTGTGGAGAGGAAGACTTACTTATGATAAAAGTTGTCCTCGGACTGGCAAGATGTCTACCTCACCTGTTTCCCAAACTTCTACTTGATGTCAAATGAAGCAGTTGGTAATTTAGTGTGACACATGGGACTGTCAGCTCTGGTGTCAGGAGCAGATGCTCATCCTGCTCAGACAGCTCCCTGATAAGGTGAGGAAGTTGCCCCTCAAACTGACCAGAGAGCTGAGTCCAAGCAGTCACCTCTGACTCACAATCAGTACCCATCCATACTTGCTTCAAAAGAGTATGAAGTTAGTTTTAATAATAAGAAAAAAAATACACTGCCCAAGTATATAACCAGGTAGATCGAAAAATAACCTTACAGTAGAATGTAGTCCAAATCAAGTATTTACAGTTAGATTAGATTCTCCCCTAGTAAAGATGGTTTCAAAAGTATTAGACCATTCCTTGTCAGGGGGCGGGTCGATTTATGAAAATTTATGACCAATTCCTGACAGTTCAAATAATGCTACTATTACAGAGCAGATAGCATGTTTTTTCCTGTTGCCTTCTGTGTAAGTGGATAGGATGGATGCTAGTTTGGTAGCTATTGATTACACATTTGCTTTGTGTATCTAAGGTCTCAGTAGTGACTATCTGAAAGCAATAATTAAACATTACTTGAATACGATGAGTGATTTAAAGCTCTCCTGCCTTCTTTTCTACGCTTTTATTTCATCCTTGACAGTCTTCAGGATCAAAACGCATTTGTAAAGGTTGAAGGGCAATGCTGCCAAAAAGAGATAGCATAAAAATAATCCATTGGAATATATCTGTTAGAAACATAATCATGCACTTGGTTAGAGCATGGTGCTAATAACGCCAAGGTAGAAGTTTTGATCCTTGTACAGGCCATTCACTTAAGAGTTGGGTTTGATGATCCTGTGGGTTCCATTCAACTCAGAATATTCTGTGATAATCTCTGTGAAGCTGTGAGAGTGCTCATTTAGTCACTTTGCAGTGCTTTAACTGTTATAATAATAAATTATTTTGATTTCTCGTTAACACTTTGAAAAGGGGATTGAACTGCTTTCCCCATTGATTTACCACTCCTTTTTATGGTTAAAATGAAATTTAAGAATCTAGATACTGATCCAGCAAAGCACATAAAATATGACTAGTCTGATTAGAACAACTGGATGTGCTTACATTTAAAGCACATGTGTGTGTCATTGCATTAGTGCTGAAAGGAAAAGGAACAAATAAGGCAAATATGAAGAAACAGAAAATAACATAACAACACTTACGTAAACTTGATCATTTGCTTCCTTGGTTGTAAGCGTGATTGATAAAGCAGTGACAAGTTTTAAAGTCTGATATGTTAAAACAAACTACTAGTTTGTCCTTTTGCTCAGTTCTAGTTTTCTGAACTTCTAACATTATGGTTCAGTGTAGAATGAGCTTGTGAGATTGTTTTGTTTTTCTAATGAAAACATTTTTTCCTATCCTAGAATGTGAAATGTTATTCAAATATTTTTTAAAACCTTACATTCCGTGAAACTGAGTTGATTGTTCAAAGTTTCATATTAGAAGTTAGGAAAATGTTACACAGAATCTACCCTTCTTGCAGCAAGCTCTTACTTGATGGAGTTACCTTTGGTGAATTTCAAAATATTTCACATGAAGGAGTTTAATCCTCTGAAATACTCGGTCCAATATCTTTCACAAATCATTTCTTGAGATTATTCTTCCTCCCATCTGCTTTTACTGGCACTTCACATTTTTGATAGAAGCAGAAGGCAGCTTTTCATTAGCACTGTGTGATTTGATGTCATCTTTGGCTTTTAATTAGGTTTTCGTAAAACAAGTATGTTTCCCAGCCTGCAAGATTTTAGGTGAGACAGATTTTAGTGATGTTTGATTTCTATATATTAAACCATATTTCAGTACCTACAAATGAGTGTCCTTAAGCCTGGATATGAGTAAATACCTTATAACCAAGATCCTTGAAGTTTTAATTATAGTCTTTCAGGTATCTGAGTCCAGTATGATATTTATCTTGACTTTCTTAAACAGACTAAAACTTACAGCACTTTTAAGTGCCTGTTGGACAGTCAGGATACAGATGTAAATAGCTATGCATCCCTAATTTATCTCCTTACATGCTTTTATTTTATGTGAACATTGAAATGGTATTATTGAATTATTGCACTGTTTAAACATAAGAAGGCTCAAACAAAGACATGTTTTGTATGGAAGTTGCTATACAAATTAAAACTGTCTTGTAGTTGCATCCAAAAATCAATGTGTCATCACATTAAAAAAGGTCTCCTCTACCATAATAGATTATTTTTGCTTTGCAGGAAATGAAAGTGCCCGTTTATTCTTTGTTCTTGAAAAATCGTTTTTTTCAGCACAGGAAACAAATGTTTCTAACTTTATTGGATCTCTTTAGCTTATCACTGTATAACTATGGAAAGTAATCAATGACAAGACACAGCAATCTGGCCTTTGGTACTAAAAGTAAAATAATAATTACAGTCTCAGAGGTTTCCCATGTCCATAGTTCCCTTCCTTTGAGGCATCTGTTCATCCTGAGCATGATACAGTGCACAGTATAAAAGCACAAGTTTTCAAAGACACAAATACTGTTCCCCAGCAGGTGGGTATAAATGCCAACAGAATTGCACCTGGGAAGTAAAGCAGATTTTGAATCAAAATGTTTGATAGTTCCTGGTAATCAGCCTGAAATCAGCCTACCTAGAATTAGATTAACACAGAATAAGCATTCTGTGGGTACTTATAAATATGTACTTCCATAGTCTTTCATGTTGGATTCTCTTGTCTTTTCCAAACAAAGTGTGATCTCTCTTATGTTCAAGCATCCATTTTTTCTAGGACTGCCCAGCTCTTGCCCACCATCACCTCATTTCTCAAGGCACTTAAGCCAAGACTTGACTTTGTGTCCAAAGATTCTCGGACTTGACATAGGTGAAGTACAATACTGAAAAAAAGGCTGTATTCTTTTTGAATCATGGCCAGTTACAAAAATGTGCTATTTTATCCTTCAAGCTCTCATGCAAGGATATTTGTAAAATAAAACAGTAAAGTCACAAAATGCAGAAATTTATGGTGACGGTTCCTGCTGATTTTCTGTAAATTCCTTTTTCCTTCTGCTTGTTTTCCAAAGACCAGAGGAAAGTACAATGTTAACTTCCATAAACCTTGATCCCTCATTGCAGCTTTATTTTTCTGCTTATTGTATCTAATCACCTGAACATTTTGACTAACATGCCCATTTCCATGCTATGCGTTCCTCATTTCGGATGAGAAGTGTTCCCGCTTTATTTCTTGTTGCAGAGGATCTGCAGCTCTCATTTAAACACATCAATTATATGATTTCAGAAAAGTCAGGGGAATCAGGAATTCCTATCCGTCGTATTGACACCATGTCTTATATAAATCACTAATTCATAGAGATATGATCCATTATATGAATTATAGTTCAATGCAAGTTGGATTGAGTGCTCTGAAGTTAAGATCTCACGTGGCTTACTGCAGGTTTCAAGTGTGATATTGGGCAAACTGCTTTATGTCTCAGTCTTGGTTTTCCATTTATGATAAAGGACAGAATTTCCTTTTTTTTTTTCCCCCAAATTCTTTCTCTTACCCATTTTGAATGTGATCTGTTACCTGAGGAACTTTCTTGCATGGATGTGTTAGGTTTCGTAGCAGAAGTGCTAGGAACAGACTTGGGCCTTTCTACCACTGCGCTCCATTGGAAAGCTTCAAGTGGAGGCAGGCCACCTTATTCCAGGGGTGCTCTAGTCAAGGACAAGGTGTGTGACTGTAGTACAGGGGAAAACCCATGGAGGGGCCTGGAAGCACTGTGCAGGACATATGCACACACAGCCCAACAGCACCTACTGGCCATGCAGCCTCTCCCTCTGTGAATCAATGAGCCCCAATTGCCAGTTTACATAATGATTTTTTTTTTTTTTAATTCCATTTACCATCAGTTAAATTCTGTGCTTCTTAACAAAAAAAATAATTAGTAGTAGTAAGACACCTGTTGCAAATCTACCAGAGTACAGGGCAAAGCCACTCTGAGGGCCTGCACCCTCAGGTTTGCCCTTCTGTGAGGGATTGGACCTTTCACAGACTCTTTACCTGTCTTTACTCCTGAGACTCTTCAAAATGCAGCAAAACTCGAGGGCCTCACTCAGTGCTCCCGTGAGGAAGGCTGTCCTCCGCTTTCCATGTCATACTGGGGTTTCTGATTTGATTTTCTCAACAGATGGGAACAACAGCCCTGCTGGTGGCTGGGATGGGTTGCTCCTGCAATGCATTGCTCCTTGCACAGCCAGGGAGTTTGCCCTCACTGGCAGAGATTTGGCACTGGTGGCTGCCAGCTCTGCCCCCATAGTGGGAATCTCCACGGTGCAAGGTGTTGGCGTGTCAGTTCTTTTCCTCTGCATGCCGTTTGCTTCTCTAGGTCCAGCCTTCATGACCAGCCTGGTCCCTGCCAGGTATCGCTACAGCCTCAGCCCCGCCTATTGCTTTTATAGCCTCTTCAGCTCACTGTGACTTCTTCACTAACTCATTCCTCCAGTGGCCCCTCAGTGATGTGTACCTAAATACTCTATATACTCTATACCTACACACCACTGAAGGGGGCTGTTGGCAGCAAAAGTGGAGTAAAGGTACGACGGAGCATGAGCATGTTAAATGAGTAAAGGAGCATGCAGCGGTGACTGAGTGGGTGCTCTCTGCTACTTCCAGCCAATTGAATTAATTAGCTAAATGGATTTGGGAGATTCATCCCTTGTCCTGCAGGCTCCATCCTTCCTGGCAAGCATCTGGATACAAATGGCAGTCATTCACATCGTAGTACTCAGTCTCTTTGATGGAAAGCTCTGGTCTGTGCTATGTTTCTGTGGCCAAGCATGAGGCTGGACAGGGTCTCACACAGGATCGCCTGGGCTGTTCACCTGCTTTCAGGGAGGATCAAGCATACCTCTCCTTGTCTCAACAGGTGTTTGTCTCAGCTGCTCCCATCGCTTCTTGTGACAGCGGTACATGTTAATACCTGTAGATAACCCGCTACCTGGCTGATTGTCCTTGTGTTAGAAAGCTTTTCTCCAAAACTGTATACTATGTCTTGTCTTCTGCATGATAAACATGGAGAACAATTAGTCATCATCCCCTTCTCAGAGCAAACTTTTACATATTTTAAATATGTTATCATGTCTTCTCTTAGTCTTCACTTTTTCTAGACTAAACAATCTATTTCTTTCAACCTTCTTTTCTTCTACATCTGTTACCAATTTTTTGTGGCTTTTGCCTGGACTCCCTCCAATCATCTCCTTCCTTTGACAGCCCAGGAGGCAGAGCTATATTGCAGTTAGGGCCTTGCCGCTGCTGACAGTGGAAAATAATTACTTGATTTTCTTACAGTATTGCTCTGACTGTATAGCAAGCTGCCTTTTTCTCAACTGGATATCATCCTGACTGATGATTTGCTTATAGATTACTGTAACTCTTCTGCAGGTCTTTATATGGCAATTTACCTTTCTCTTTGTGGATTAATTTCAGAACATTTATCCACGTTACTGCAATTATGGTGAATTCTAATCCAAACTTGTAAACTGCTTGTAACGTCACCTGGTTTTATATCACATCAGATTTTACAGATCTCTTATATCACCAAAGTACGAGATTGTCAGATACACAAGGCATCAGAATTACAACTAGTTTGTTTTGAGAAACCTAATGAAAGGCCTTTGTCTGATTGATAGCAAGCAGAAGTTACGTTGTAGGATGTAGTCAAATTTTTCTCTGCTTGTCACTGTGCCAGCATACAACAACCCGAAATTACTGACGTTTTGGCCACCAAAGGCAATGCTCAGATGCTAAATAAGTCTCTGCAGAGCTACAAGTGATGGTAAGCAGTATTGTCTCAGGCAGAGTTTATTTTGAACTAGCAAGGTTGTTCGGTGTTGAATTTCTTTTTCTAACATAGTTTGCAGGGGTTTTTTCTTATATTTAACTGTCTTTCTTTTCCCTGTATGTTTGCATGGTGAATTCTTTGCCATTCTCCCGGCAGGTGTACTTACCAATACCTTTTAAATTACTCCTTTGGGGCTCTAAGGTAATTAAATATCTCCTGTTGTACATACTGTTCATTTACTCTACACTGGGTTAATTTGCTGCAGTGCTTTAGTGCTGACCTTCTGTAAACTTGTCCTCTCATTTAAACTCTTTCCCCCCTTGGATTGCCTTTGCCTGCGGGTGTCCTTGATTAGTCTCAGGAGCTGGCTTGGCTTCATTCCCTCTGCTTGTCTAGCACTGGTCTGCTCTTCATTTCCTAGGAGTCATGAAATCTCTCATTTTATAATCACTTTGGTTTGATTTCCTTTTCATCAGTTAATTCTTAACAGTTCTTCTACAAAAGTAAAGTTAAAACTAGAACACCCTCATATATCTTTTATCACTTTGTGACCTGCAAAATTAATTCTTCAGCAAATACTCGAGTATCTTTTTCTCCAGGAGAAATAAAAGAGGTGTTTGATACTAAACTTTGTCCATACTCTAATTTTAGAAGCCTTTTGAATTTTTGTATGCTTTCATTGAGGAGTTCTTTCATCTGGGAAACTAAACAGAAGACTGTTTCAAAGCTTGTCTTCATTCCTTGAAGTAGCCAAGGGCATATTTTATGACCTAATAATCTAATCCTTTCTGCAAAGCAATTGCAACTAAAAAACTCAGCCTGCTCTGACCTCAGAAGCCAAATATTGTTTTAAAACATGTTCTTCAGCTTTCAAAAACACCCCTGGAAGACATTTCCTGAAGAAACTACAAGGGGTTCCATGTCTTATCAGTATAATGGCAACCACCAAGAGATGACATACAACCAGCTGTTATATCATATAAATATATATGTGGCCTTATCCTTGTGACAGGTTGTCAACATGCAGCATAATAAATAAAATCTTCTCTGAGCAGCAAACAAAGCATAGCTAAGACTGACAGAGACATATATAAATGTAAAAAAAAAAAAAAAAAAAAAAAAAAAAAAAAAAAAAAAAAAAAAAAAAAAAAAAAAAAAAAAAAAAAAAAAAAGAGATGAATAGTATATTGGTACAATACCAATACCATATTGGTACAACACCCAATGAGAACATCGGTCTCAGAGTGAAAACTCAATGGTTGATCTCTCTCTTATGGGGCAGCTTGCAACCCTATATCTGCAGCCTTTTTTTCCTTTAGGAAAGGATGTATGTGGTTCAGCTATTTGAGCATGTTTCTTGTTTCCTTTGTTTAAAAAATATCCTGTAGCAGTTAATTCAGACCTTTGTAAATGGATGACAAGTAGCCGCATTTTAGTTAAAACAGAACTTTTGTTGTAGCCATTTCTTACCCTGCTATCAGAGCTATTTTAGTAGCTCTCTGGGTAACAACAGTGTTTCTCTTTCTTTGGAGGCTCCAAGTATTACAATTATTTTAGGGGAATGGTTTTGGATTCAGTTTGTATTCGTACAGATAGGTTATATATCATGGGTATTATGTAATGCCTGTAATTTAACAGTCCACAACGAAAACAAAGCATTTATTATATTCTGAGACATTTCCAGGGAGTGAATAGCTATGATTAACTGAATAGGCCATTAGCTGCCACTGTTACTGTTCAGAAGCAGCTGAAATAGCATTTATTTAGTGGCAAAAATATTTGGCAGTACTGCACTTGCAAAAAAAAACTCCAAAACTTTACAAACTACAATTTTGGAAAGTCCTTTACATCCTTAGGAATCTGCAAAGGAGTTGTATTTAAAGTCACCAGACTCAATTTTCCTGGGTTGTAACTGTACGAGAAATATAATTATGTAATTTAGGCTAATATATTTTAACAATCTTATACAGACATATGTAGGAATTCAATAATTAAAATAGCTATGGGCATGAAGTTTTCTTTGGATTGATTAAACCTTCTCACTCCATTCTCTCCATTTTATTGTACCTTTTTACTTCTGGTCAGATATGTTTGTTCTCTGTAGTGCATATGTTTTTTCAAGTATTTATATCACTGCAATTAGAGAAAAAAATATACTTGTTCATTATATAATAGCAGAGTTACTTATGAAATACTGTTAGCAAGATTTTCTTTTTGTTAGGGATGTGAGCCAAAGAGCACAACCTAAGAGGTACTAAGTTACTATATTTTACATGCTTTTTTTTTTTTTTTTAATGCTATCTTGGCATTGAAAAAGGTTGTTCTTTTTAGTGCATCTTAAACACCTTCTATTGCAATGCCTTCTTTTATTTACTGAGAGCTTTGCTTATAGTAAAAGAATTTTCCTTTGTGCTGAATTTTTGTTCAAAACAAGAAACAGAATATGTCTTCAAGGTAACTTGAAGGGCTTTCAAGGGCCTTCAGTTTTTCAATTAAATCTGATTAAAAACCAACTATCCTCTAAAGTTTCTTTATCTTGCTCTGTCTCAAATAACTTGTTAATATATTTTCATGCTTTCTGTAATATCAGATCCATTCAGAAATGCTGGTGGTAGTTACTTAAGAAGATATTATAGTAATTAGCAAGAATATTTCTGATTTAAATCCCTTGGTGAGCAGGAATGATATGAATTTGGCTGTGTTGCTCTCTGGAGATCCTCAGCATCCAGAGCAGGCTGCATTCCTCGGCTGACTGGAGCTGATGGATAACTTTCTGTAAATTGTGTGGTCTGTGATGGAGCTGAGGAGCAAAGACTCTAGCTCTAGTGATTATCTTTTTTTAGGAAAAAAAATTGTCTATTCACAACTGAAGTTGAATTTACTTTAATTTTCCCATTTCTTGAAAAAAAATGGTGTCCACTGACAGTAGTATGCATGAAAAAGTTAAAAATTTTGCAGGACCTAATATTGACTGCCTGATACTATGAAACTTCACAGTATTTTAGAAGTAGGTGTGTGCAAAAGAGATAATTTTAAAAACAGTGGTATCCAGAGAATGCAACCACTAGTGTTTAGAAACAGATCACAGTCTTTGTCAGAGTTAATGAAGAAGAATATTGGTGATGGAGATGTTTGTTGACATGAAGAACGCCTGGTTGTGTATTGCAGAAAAGAAAATTGGTAAAATAATAAATTCTGTTTTTTACTAATTAACATAATTATTTATACAGAGCTTTTTCAGTTGGTTTTTGTTAACAAGGACAATAAAGATTTTATTTTTTTTTAGGAGCTAGATTTAAGCATGCCAAAATGTCTAAAATGTAATATGAGGGAGTGTAGAAACAAAATCTATTTAACAGTTCATGCAGTTAAACCCTCAGGACTGATTTAACCATTGGGAGACCATAGCTGGCGTAATAGCAGCCAGTAGTCTTCAACACGTGCCTTGAGTGTTCTCTGGAGCTCTGTTGTTCCGTAATGATTGTCTGATGCATTTTTTACGTGTTGTGGTATTTGACTGGAATAACTGAAATGAATGAGCAGTTACACCAGTGTAGACTCAATCAATGCTTTTAGAATTTGCAGAGAGACAGCTGACTGGAAAATGGAATTAATGATCTGAAACAAAATGACCTACGGAAAGATTATCTTCTGCTTATTTAATGCTGGACTGATCTACTATCAATATGGAGAGATTTATAGAATAATAAGGCTATGGAAGTAAGAGGCATTCTGTTTACATAAATTACAGATTTTATGTAAAGGTGCCAAAATATTTGGCCAGGCACAGCAAGACAGAATCACCACTGGAATTACAGGCTTTCTGATCGATAGCAGCTAAGGCCACAGAGATACCACAAGTAAGGACAGATCATAACTTGCACCTAAAATAAAATTATTTAAGGAATTAATTAAAACTAAATATATATATTGCATTAAAATGTAGACTGATATTTTCAAGCAATTTTTAGGATCTCTAAGAGAAGCTCCAGGTTGTAAGGTTCACCTTTCGTGGCTGGTTGATACACTTCTAATTCACCAGGGACATAATTCCTGCACTGCAGCTTTTGGAAACACTACTTCCCCTGCTAAGTGGGAACTACGAAGGGCATGTGGGAAGGAGGCTGATGGTCTCCACTGCATAGCTAAACCCAGGCAGAAGACTCTGTTACTGAACAGCAGAGGGCATGTGGACACAACAAACACATTTATTCTGCAGATGGATAAAACCCTAGCAGGCAACTAGAGATGGGTACCTTTCATCCAAATGATAAGCTGCAAGACTGGGATAAAATTTAGTGGTACAAATATAAGGTCAGGCATTCAATGAAATAAACATAGTTTCTGCAATTACTTTTTGGAGACAGCAAAATGAGGCAGAAAAATAAGTATATTTATTAACTGTGAGATATCTCTGAGCTATCGGTACAATACAGCTGTGTAAAAAAAAGGAAAGGAAATGCTACCTTAGGACATGTCAAGCAAGGTAACTCCAGCAGAGGTAGTAGAGGTATCAGTGCCTTTATCATAGTCATGGAATCATTTAGGTTGGAAAAAGACCTTTGACTTCATCAGGACCAACCATTAACCCAGCACTGCCAAGTCCACCAGTAAATCCTGTCCCTAAGCACCACATCTAATCATCTTTTAAATATCTCCAGGATGGTGACTCTACCACTTCCCCTGTGCAGCCTGTTTCAGTGCTTGACTACCCTTTTTGGTGAAGAAAATTTTCCTAAGATCCAATCTAAACCTTCCCTGATGCAACTTGAGGCCATTTCCTCTTGTCCTGTTGCTTGTTACCTGGGAGAAGAGACTGACCCCACCTTGCTACAATGAGGTCCCCCCAACCCTCCTTTCCTACAGCCTAAATAACCTCAGCTCCTCACAAGACTTGTGCTCCAGACCCTTCACCAGCTCCGTTGCCCTTCTCTGGATGCACTCCAGCACCTTAATGTTCTGGTAGTGAGGGGCCCAAAACTGAACACAGCACTCAAGGTGCAGCCTCACCAGTGCCGAGTGCAGGGGGACAATCACTGCCCTGGTCCTGCTGGGCACACTGTTCCTGATACAGGCCAAGATGCCATTGGCCTTCTTGGCTACCTGGGCACACTGCTGGCTCATGTTCAACGAGCTGCTGACCAACACCCCCAGGTCCTTTTCCACCGGGCAGCTTTCCAGACACTCTTCCCCAAGAGCCTGTAGCGCTGCATGCGGTTGTTGTGGCCCAAGTGCAGGACCTGCTGCTTTGCATTGTTGAAGCTCATACAATTGGCCTCACTCAGCTCATCAGTCCAGCCTGTCCAGATCCCTCTGCAGAGCCTTCCTACTCTCCAGCAGATCAACACTGCCACCCAAACTGGTGTCTTCTGCAGACTGACTGAGGGAGTGCTCAATCCCCTCATCCAGATCATCAGTAAAGATATTAAAGAGGACTGGTCCCAGTACTGATCCCTAGGGAACCCCACTCATGACCATCCACCAGCTGGATATAACTCTGTTCACCACCACTCTCTGGGCTCAACCATCCAGCCAGCTTTTCATCCAGTGAAGACTGTACCTGTCCAAGCCATGAGCAGCCAGTTTCTCTAGAATACTGTGGGAAATAATGTCAAAGGCTTTACTGAAGTCCAGATAGATAATATGCACAGACTTGCCTTCATCCACTAAGTGGGTCACCTTGTCATAGAAGGAGAAGATCAGGTTGGTCAAACAAGACTTGCCTTTCACAAAAGTACAGCTGGCTGGGGCTGATCCCCTCGTCGCCCTGTACATACCATGTGATGACACTCAAGATGATCTGCTCTGTGACCTGCCCTGGCACCAAGGTCAGGCTGACAGGCCTGTAGGTCCTCAGGTTATAAACTGATCATGAATATATGTAAGCTGTAAATTCTGGTCATCAGAGCAATGAAATTCTGAAAGAGTAAGCAAAAAGATGTTAAAAATCAAACAGAAAATAAATTGTAGGATACAGCTTGGCCAGTTATTGAAAAGAAATAGAAGCTTGCACTTTGTGACTTTCTGTCTCTTGTTTCCCAACTTTGTACCTGTCCTATTCCATTTATTAAAGGGCTATGAACCGTTTTGTATGCTCCAGAGTTTGCTTTCAGGAACAGATACTCATGGGTATTTAGTGAGGTGAGACACAACATTAAAAACTGAAGAGACTTCATCTGTGAGAGAGAAGAAAAATCTAGGATTGTTGGTTATCTCAGGATTGCCATCAGCGTGATACAGCCCTGACGTATGCTCAGAGAAGTCTAAGAGCTTCAAGTCCGTTTCAGGGTAGGGATGCTGATGTGGGTTTCAGCTTGCTTCCTCCATGTTGCTGGAAGCCCAACCATCAGTTACTGCTTTGAGACAGTACAGGGAGCTGCTATGCGCTGCTGACAAACAGTTTCTTAGCCCACTGTAGATGATATTTAGTGTTTGTGCAGTGACTTTTTATTTACTTTGTCCCATTGTGACCAGCTACAGGAATGCATCAGCTCCACAACTGGGAGGCAGCGACAGCCAACCTACCTTTTGAGTGAGAGAGGTGCTGGTGCTGAGCAGTCCCCCTCCTGCTGTCTCATGCCAGGGCAAAGCAGTACTTTGGGATGAATTACATTCACTGGGACCCTGGCAGCAAACAGCTCCCTAAATCAGTCACAGACACCTGTAGGCTGACCCAGCTCCTGCAAGGCATGGAGGTCCTGGTGAGTTTAAGGCCTATTCTGCAGGACTGAAAGCAGCACAGGAGCAGTCACATTGTCAGCTCCCACAGGATGTGTGGGTGTGGTGGGGATGCTCCTGCCACGCATACCAGCTCTCAGCACCACCCAAATCTGAGCCTGTCCTCACTGCTTCAGTGCATACCAAAAGGGTTTGCTTGAACTGCCCCTGCTGTGTTTATGGATATGCCTTTGCCTTGAAGCAAACCAGAAGCATTCCCACAGTCATGCTCAGCTGTGGAGAGATTAAGGCTGCTCTTCATTAACACCTTGAGGAGTTGTTTGCAGTTTCCAGCTCGCACTGTCTACCATACCATAGCCACACCAATGAGCATTGTTTGGCTTGAATGTAGATGAAGTGTTCTAGCAAATATGTCAAGAGTTAGCTCGTGGCCAAGTTTCAGTCACGTAACTCTGTAGACATACCCCCAAACAAATCTTTCTCTCCCTCATGGCAAGGCAGAGCAGGATAACTGCTTCAGCCTGCAAAGCTGGGAGGCAGCAGATTTGGATGTTTCTTGTTTTGCAAATGCCAAACATTCAAGAATTGTGCCTTCAAAAATTATGAGACTGGCTTTAAAATGTTGAAATCTTAAGGCTCTAAAAATCCCTTTTGTTTTGCCTTCTGTTTTTCTCAGACTCTTCTGAGTCTATGAGCACCTTTTCTTTGCATCTGTGAACATAGAAAAATGAATGGAAATACAAAAACTCATATTCTCACATGAGCAGCTCTTTTCAGAAGGAGAAGCTTTACAGAAAAACATCCCATTGTGGAGCTCACGAGAAACTCCCCAGGGCTGACAACACTGGTTTTGATAAAGCCAAGAACTGAATTTGGCCAAAGTTTGCACAGCTGCAATAAGGATATAGTCTGGATTACAGAATTCTTGCTGACAGAAGATACATATGGAGTGAAAAAAATATGTATAGATTACCTGAAAGAAGGGGAATAAAGTAAAGAGGTCAGAGGGGCTACAGTTGTTGTCTTGTGCACTGCAGTACAAGCATTTTCAGTCACACACCAGGAAAACTGCTGCGAGGCTGTGAAGTTCCCCCTCCACTTAGAACTCACCCACTCCCATAAAAATGTACTTAGTCCCAGGACTGGCAACTGTATTATTGCATGGTACCGTGATCAGATCTTAAGTACAGAATGTAGTGTGCCACTGGACTGTTCATTTCTAACTGATATCACATACACCACCGTATTCAATGCAGAAAAGCTTTGGAAGTTAATCAGACTTTTAAATCATGTCACATAGGATTTTTTTCTAATAATTTTAAATTGTTTTAAATTGTAGTATACACTACTTTTAAAAACCATTTCATGTGATTGTTAAACTGGCTGATTCTTGTTAATTTAAAAATATATTTTTAAATAAATTATCTAAAAGTTTAGTGACTTTGTTATCCGTTGAAATTAGGTATAATTTGAATTTAGCACATTGTAGCTTCACTTCAGCCTTATATGCCTGGTATCTTTATGATATCAAGACACAAAGACTGAGGTACTGCATTATCAGTAGTCCAGTCTACCCATAAACTTTCAGTGAAATTTAAAGTCAGTTAAATTACGTAGGTTTTTTGCTGTTCGCCACCATGAGGAAGTTTTGCACTTTCTATTAATGTCTATTTCATAACCTTTGTCTTAATTACACTGAGTGTTGCTAATCTTCCCCTTGTCAGCCAACACACTAATGTTGCACTGTTTAAATACAGACTCCTGTTTCTCCTTTTGGAAAGAAGGCGTGGGACTCATCTCACTTAACTTTACTCTTGCAGTACGTTTACACTGTCAAGCTGACTGTTTTGTCTCTGTAGTATAGAGCTAGTGCTATACAGTGGGGGAGGGACACCCACACTTCTCTCATGGCTGCTCCTGACACTTGTAGTAGACACTTAGGCAAGCATGGGACAAATTCTCCTGCCATTATTGACTGGCTCCAGATAACTCTGGTTGGGTAATGACATTTATCACGATTTTGCTTGCCTGAACAGTAGTTGTGTAGTGCCATTACAGATGTCCTGAAGGTTCTCATGCTAGTGAGCCAGGAAACCTTTAGGCCATCTGAAAAGGCACTAGTTCCTAACACAGATAACTGATTCTCCTCCTGGGGCACCCAACCCAGGTTATGTGAGTGACCCTCCACCCCATTCCACATGGCTGGAGTGGCTTCCCTAGAAGTTGTCTGAGGCATAAGGAGAGACTTTGTGTGCATTGGAACTGTATCTCTGTGCGCATCTTCAGCCACCATGGAAAAGCAGCAGTTGTTCAGAAAAAAATGCACTGGATGTTTCTAAAACATGCAGCAGTATTATAAAACAGTTTTGGACAATTGCAGAATTATCTTAATTTTCAGCCTAGATGATTTCAGGTCTCTGTAATGTCAATCCATCCACCTGGTTTCTTTTTCCTGCAGATGGGGTGCACCTCTGACATCATGTGCCCAGCTTTGCCCCATGTCTCAGGCTTTGCCTGCACCCAGCCTGGCCAGCCCTTGAGCCTCTGAGATGCATCCCACTGTGGTGGCAGGACCTATGCAGTGCTAACAGGCCAGTGCCTATCACTCCATTTCCCTCAGAGGGATGTAATCAGATCCATGTTTCTTGGTTGGGAACTCACTCAGGTGACCTCATATAGAGTATTCAGTGGTCTTTAAGGAACAAAGCAGTACCCTATGTGTTAGAGCTCTTCAAAGCACATGCAACCTTTCCTGTATCATAAGCAAGATCTGCATATCCACACAGAGACGGGACAGTTCAACCACTGAGTGAGACAGTGCAGTCCTCCTTATGATCACTCCTTTCTCTGACTTCCGACTTTCAGGATTTTTGACCTCCCGTAACAAGTGAGTTTTTTGTGGGAGTCCCTCTCTGCCTTGGCAGTCAGACAGCAGGCTGCATGTCATGAGCAGCCCTGGGTCAGGCTGCCTCACCCATCCTTCTTCACCCTATTTCTTTCTTTTCTACAGGAGAAAGTCAAAAGTTTTTGTTTGTACTCTTTATGCTGCTTTCTGTAACCACGTGTTTTTCAGAGGAAAGTCAGTCTCACTCTTCACTGGAAATCCAAGGGGATATACCCCTAAATATTAAATCAAATCAAATATTGTGTGAAGGTGGGCTTTGTGTTGTATTTCGTCTTCTACTGGCCTCCAATTCTTCCAGTCCAGAAGCAGCTGGGGACTCTGTCTCCATCTCAGGAAGCAAGTTATTTCACTTCTGTGAGTAGCACAGGTGGCACAAACAAAATGTATCATAGAGTGAAAAGTAGAAAAGGCCTGCCAAATAACCCCAGTTAGGTAAGAAGAGTGATCTGTGCCTCCTGTATTTATGGAATTGAGTTGTATTTCCATAAAAATTAATTGAAACAGTAACCTTTTCTTTGCAAGGCTCAGTATGACCAATTCTGTTTGTGTTCAGTATATTTCTGATCAAGAACTTATTCAAAATAAATAGTAAACAGTAATTTTGCAGCCTGGAGTTTTGTGAAGCTGTGCAACTGATTTGTTTCTAAAGGAGATGTTACAGTGGTATATGTTTGTTGCTTTCTCGGTGGAGCTTTTTGAACAAAAAGCTTTTTGGACAAAACTCAATTTTAAGAGACTATGGAAGACTTCCGTAGTGAACAATATTTCAGTAGAGGTCATACTTCATAAAAGTAGCCATATAGATGTAAAATCCCTTTTCAGTAAGACCTTGTTATCACTTTAAATCTTTTCTTGATAATGTTTTCACTTTGAAAGTCTATACAATTGTTAATTTTAAAAGATTTTTGAAAGTATTATCTGCTTTGTTTGAACAAGATCGTATAGCAGAATATTTCAGTTATTATTCTTATGCGTACTAGGGAAACTGGACTAGAATAAATTATTATTATGTGAGTGCATAAATTATTTGAAAACCATATGCAGAGAGCATTTCTCAGTGACACACCATTAAGTGTGGTTCTTCAAGTGTTTTTCGTTGTTCTGGTACTATTCAGTATTCTCACTGACAGCTTGGATGAAAGTTTAGAATGTACGCTTAATAAATGCATAGAGCAGAACAAGCACGTTGGAAGCAAAGAGATTGAAAATGACCTTGATAAAGTAGCAGAGCAGTCTAGAAAATAGTGGGTTTCCAGCATTTAAATAAGGGCAAATGCAGAACTGTACCTAGAGCTCAACATAATCAGCTGCACATAAATACAGATGAGTAACAACTGGCCTAGCAGCAATTCTGCAGAAAAGATCGGGTGTCTGAGATAATGATCTCAAGCTGAAGTGCTACTTCAAACAAGGCCAGGCTATTGGAAGGGGAGTAACAAAGCATCAAATGAGATTATTTCTCTTTAGACAGCACCAATAAGGCCTCAGTGGAGGAGCTTCACCCACTTGCAGGAACTGTAGCTCAGATAGGATCCAAGAAGAGAGCAGTCTGTGCTCAAAGATCTAGAGCACATAGGTCTTCAAGGAAAGATTGAATATTTGTTCAGTCATGAGAGGATAAAACGAAGATGTGTTAGCCACCTTCTTGTAGCAATGAGTGACTCTTAAGAGGAAGGGATTTAGCTGCCATGCATGCTGTCAGTAGAGGAAGCAAGTAATAGGTCAGATTTCAACAATGAGAAAAAATGAGGAACGTTTTCTCTACATCGGGAAAAAATGTAAGTGTCAAGGAAAAGTGGAGCCCTGGAATAGGTTGTGTAGGGGGAATTCACAGAAAATTTAACCTTGCAGATGTTTAAAAATAGGTTAGACAGAGATCAGCAGGTATGACATTGGTCAGGGATGGGTGAGACAATCTCTCAAATCACCTGCTAGCCCTACTCCTTTAGTGATTTCTTTTTATGTGATTATGATAAAGATAATAATTATACATACAAAAAGTACTTTGGGTGGCTCAACAAAATTCCAGGGTATGTAACAAGAAACTTAGCATTCATTCTGGAATTCATTGCATGGCTTCTGTATTCACATTAGATTGAAGCAATGGTACTTCTTCTAATTTTGCCCATGTCAGTACTGATTGAAAATTACTAGGGCCTGATGGCTTTTTGAATGGTCTTTATGGAATAAAGAGGGGAACATAGTCATGTATCTGTGGTAGGATATAAAGTATTCATAGTTGAAAGAAATTTTGGTCTTTATTCTACTTACAGTCCATGGAAAAAAGATGTGCACTGTCTTGAGATTACCGAGGGAATGGGTAAATCACCCTCCAGAGGTACCTTTGCCTCTCCTTCTTCATATTCTGCAGCAAATATATACTGGAGGTGTAATCTTGGTCTTTCCTTTTCTCAGTCTGAGATACCAAAAAGTCTTGATTTTCTGAGAACCAAAATGCCTGGACTTCATAGAGCACTATCTGTAAAAATTGTAGTTGTCAGAAAATCAGAGTGCATAATGTAGTGTGGTCTGTTCTGAGCCTCGGTTCTGTGAAGCCCAGTCAATGTGTCATTTATGAAGGATTTATAGGTGTTACCCATACATAAGGGACATGACTAATATGTATTAGAGATAGCTGTACACCAAATTTACATAAACCATTTACTAATCTGCTGGATTCTTACTCATTAATTGTTTGTTAATCCTCTAAATTGTTTAGTCTGTATCTTATGTACAGTGTGTGTGAGAGACAATATAACACTTTAATCCTGAAAATCTGCTATAAAAAATTACTTTTTACAGGGATAATATTTTAATGAAGGTTTTAAAGTACTAAGCTACCGGACACTTATTTTTTAAATGATAGTATGTTTAATCCTGGATAATGTTTTAGGAACTGTGCAGTATAAGACCTTTCTCCCTTATAATCGTTGTACATCTAATAGAGAAACTGGAAAATTATCCCGAATCTTTTCTTAATGAAACATTTGCATGACTAAAAAAAATAAATATTGAAAAGTCTCATTTATAGGGCTTTTTTAAAAATTGGAATTACGCTCCAGCAACCAGTGATGACTAGTTATTGTTCCTTTTGTCAACAGGCAAGATGAAGGAAGTTCTGGCAGCTTACCATGTCCCGGGCTCTGCAGAGTTAAGTGAGAAGTGCACCCATGTTCTAGCATGCACCACATCGCTCCTTGGGTCTGGAGTGCCAGAAGGATCCCAGCGCTGCAGACTGAGACGGCTCTGAGCACCTCAGTACCCCGTTTTTGACAGAACCCAGGGACGGCAATATTACATACCAGTATTACCTGTCTGAGGCAGGTTTAATTTTATAAATTAAAACCATAAACTCTATGAGTTTCTAGAGCATACTTGTGCTGTTGAGGATGATCTGCTCAGATGAACAGTTTTGCATCCATCGGAGAGACAGGTTCTTCTGCTGGACCAGAAGATGACAGTGGACTGTATATTGTAACTAATACCATTTATAGCATCTCCTAGTGCAAAAAACTGAAGAACAGGTTGCAAGAAAATCCTGTAGGGAATAAGACATGCTTTGTTTTGATCTACAAATTTTTAAAAAAAGTTTTGTTTTTTAAAGATAACCACTTTTACATAACACTACGTGTGCAGTCTATGTGCAGCTCTTCACTGTGGCTATCTATATCCCTGAGATGATGAATTCCTTGTAAGACACCTCAACCTTTTTAAATTTGTGATGAATCCATAAATTATGAGATTATAATGAAAAACTAGAAGGGAGAAGTTCCAGGGCTTTTATCGGACTAGATGTCTCCAATTACTTCCTAGTGTCCTAAAAGAAGAAGGAAAGGGCAGGAAGTAGAAATAAAATACAGAAAACCCACATTGTGTTTCTTTTTTTTTTTTTTTTTGGCATATGCACCTATCTAAATGTGTGCTTGATCTAATAGCCAAGGGGAGAGAAACAGCTAAAAGTTAGCTGAGCCATCACCTGAAAGGTCTGTGTTTTCAGGCAGTACTTGCTGATTTTGTCTCTTGAATAGCTATAGAAAAGAAGGAATATGTATATGCCCCACTATATGTGAAAAGGACATACTTGCCATTCCTTTATTTATTTTTGCTCTCACACAAATTAAAGTGTCAGTTATTTGGAATGCTGTTGTCTGTGGTCTCTTTACGTGTGTTTAGTGAGATCTTTTCAGCAAGATCATTCCCATTACAGTGTAACTGCATGGTGACCACAGCTTTGGGCCTGTATAATAAAGATCTAAATTCAAAATTTTTTTTCTCATCATTTTCTCTACTTTTATGTTGTAGCTACAAGTCTTTAATTGGAATCCTGCTCATTGCTGAACACTGGTTAGAAGATTTGACAAAAAATGTTAGAGAGGAAGGTATTTCTATGATTGGACCTTGTTCTCCTTTGTATCGTTAATTACAACAGGTTAAAGGGCAGAGGGATGCAAAATGTTAGCAAATCAATAGTGGTGCTTAAATTCAATTTGCACATGAAGTCCCAGGGCAATAAGGAGATCAGGCTCATTGCATCCCAGATTTAAGGCCATACTCAAGTATTTGACATCTGGTCTCTCTATTAATTAGTAATCCTGGAAAGGTATTGGAAGAAAAAGCTGCAGAAAAATTGAGTCTAAGCTGGTTTTGATTTGCTATGTGTGATATATATATTTTTATATATATATATATATTTTTATATATGTGTGTTTGCTAAACACACAACTGTGCTGTACATCAGAGTTCAAAAGCTAGTTAGACTCTTTTTCCTTCTTCCTTCTTATTTTCTTCAGCAAAGACAAAATTTTAAACTATAAAAACTTTCTTCATGTAGCAATTAAGTTTGTGTGAGAAAAACTGCACATTGCATTTCAAAAAAGAATGGGGTCCTTACGAGGTTATCGAGGCCGTTGCTGTATTATAGGCAGGGGTCTATCCCAGTGTGGTTAGCTCATAGCAAGCATCTGAATTCATCTCAACAAAACATTCCTGACCTTTAAAACCTTTTAGTTGGGTGTCACTGTTGCATATGGATGACAGAGCGCTCACTGCTGTGAAGTCCATACCAGTGCATTTAAATACAAATGGGGCCAGACAACAGAATATCAGTGCAGTTTCCTGATCAGGTTAACCTAAAATAAGGCTGTGCTCCTGCTCACAAGGGGAAGACCTGTTTTCCCCTTCTGCCCTGCTCACACCTTCCCACTGCCTCCCTCAAGGAGCTGCACACCTAAGAGACTTCTTGGTCTGATTGAAAATGATCCCTTGTAAGAGTTTAGATGTTGTGCCAGCTCTGACATCAAGGAGAGGAGGGGAATGAATCAGCAATGTAGTTTTAGGTTGGCTTACACTAATATAGAGATCATGTCTTCAGATGCCTTCATCTGTCAATCAACTAATCTTATTACCTAAACTTTCTATTTCAACATATTGCTTTCTTATGTCTAAGAGGCATTCCTTGATTCAGTAACATTGCAAAGAAAATAAAGCACTGGAAATTAACTAAATCCATAGAAATTAATACTAACACCGTCTTTAACTGTGCAGTGGCAGTATTTGAGGTACAAGAAAAATACAATGCCTTGAAAGGAATACATTCTTGCCATTCGAGTTAACTCTGAATATCAAAATTTTTTCAGAAAAACAGAAGTGAAAGCTGTGTGCTGGAGCAGTACCAGGCCTGCAGTACTGTAAGCCTGCTGTGCTACAGACCCTTAGCTATTAATGAGGTTTATGCTCAGTATGTGGCCAGCTGGGCCCACCAGAACTGTACATGCTTGAGCTTGACCGTGGCACTGTTTGAATTTGAATGACATAAGGAATCGCCCCAAGAGCAGGGCTTTATTTTGGAGAAACAGCTTTTTGTCTGTGCTGTACCAGAGGCTGCTGGAAGTTTGACCATCCTGTTGGGCGAACTTTTCTGTGTGACTGCTGCCCATCTGTTGAAGGAGTGATTAAAAAACAAAATACAACAAAACAGGCAAACCTCTTGGCACTCCAGTAAGGGCAAAGGTTGGAGCTTTTTGTTCTTTCGATGAATCCCCCTTTGAGATGCCTCTTCATGCTTTCCCTTGGCATCTGGACAAGCCCTTCTTTGTGAAGGGACATGAATATGGAGAGACCTGCAGTGCACCCATCTCTTTAGTCAGCTTCAAAAGAAAGTTTCAAAAGTCATTAGTTTCTGGCAACCTTAAACATCTGAATGGGGGCAGTGCTGGCTTTACAAACAGTATTAGCTGACTCTGATGACTTGAAGCAATTCAGTATTTGCACAATTAGAACAAATACTTAATGTGGACTGTGTGGCTTAGCAGGCGAGAGTGTTGGTTTTGCTAACTGAATGTAATATGTGAATACGTACTTCACATTCAAATAAGATGGTCTTGAATAATTTCCTTAACAGACAGTAATCCAATCCAAGAACAAGAACATCTGTTTGGGGCCCAGACCTGAAATAAATAGTATGTTTAGAGACAGGTCTTTTGTCCAGTGTTGTTTGGGTATTAGACATGGAAGAAACAGTTGACTCCTCAGGTCACAGATGATTTTGGTGTAATAGGGATTTTGGTGTCAAAGTATGAGCATGTCTCTGCCAGAACCACACCAAACCTTACCTGTGATTGCAATTCTGTTCCTACTGCCAGTCGTCATTGCTGTGATAGCACAGGCTTTTACAAATATCAGCTTGTTGTAGATTACTTATATTCCCTTGGTTTTGAACTATGTGTGTGTGTACATATTGCTTTTGATTCATCCTACATATACATAGGAAACAATGGTAGTCATTTATTTGTTGGTTATTGCTCAAAAAGCCCAAGCTTTTTAGAGTCTAGACCATATTTCATAAGCAATTATCTTGCTTTCCAAATTCTCTGGTGCAACCTAGAAATCTAGGTTTAGCTTGGATATTAGGAAAAAGCTCTTTACTGTGAGAGTGGTGAGGCACTGGAACAGATTGCCCAGAGAAGCTGCAGATGCCCCATCCCTGGAAGTGTTCAGTGCCCGGTTGGATGGAGGTCTGAGCAAACTGGTCTCATGAAAGGTGTGCCTGCTCATGTCAGGTGGTTTGGAACTCGATGATATTTAAGGTCCCTTTCAACCCAGGCCATTCTATGATTCTATGAAATCTTGTCAAATATTAAGTAAGGAAGTGTAAGGAAAACATATGCAGGTATTCTTCCCAAGAATGCCAAGGTAGTGGAAGGATTAAAAAGAAAGGTTTATTTCAGATGCAAGGACCACTTTTTTACAATGTTGCACGCCTCAGGCCTCCCTAAAGGCAATGCGCTGCCTCCTCCAAGGCTTTTTGTATCTCCTGTCTCTCCTCCCTCACCCTCTCTGGCCCAAGGAGGCCTTGTACATGTCTGCAAAGGTGTTATCTCTCTGCGTACCAGAGAGCAAGGCTGAGAACTTCTGTTGCTACATGGGGCCGGGGGTAAAGCATTGAAACTGCTTTCAAGAAAGAGTTGCCATTTAGGCAGAAAGCCTTCCTAGCAAAAACAGAGTTCTAACTTTCCATTACAAATTCTTCCGGAAACGTATCTATTCCTACAGGAAATCTCACAGAAGTTTCCAGGCAGCATACCATTTATTCTAATGTGCAGGTAGACAAGCCAAGTCACCAGAGAGCTAAGTAACTTCACTGATATGTCACAAGAAGTTGCTGCACTGCAATCAACAATAAACAAATGATCATATAAGGAAGACAACACCTTGAGAAGTTATCACCATGATTTTTCTCACTCCCTGTTGTGTTTAACTTCTATGCAGAGAGCTCCTCTGTCAGCAGCTTCACTTCACCTCAGCTGCTCTGAGAGTTCTGTACCAGTCCCCTCTAAATTTTGTAAGAAGCAATTACGTTGTGTTACTCCATATGATAACCTTCACTGCCTTCCAGGAGGCACTGGTGAAGGGTCAGATGTTATCACTGTTTTCTTAAACTCCATGTCAGAGCTGGAAGTTCTACTTTTCACCAAGGCTCCCTATTGCCAGCACGGAGCCTTAAAAAGTTTTCTACCTTTGTGTTACTATCACTAGGAATAAGCAGAAAAATGTTTGATCAACTTTAAAAGAAAAAAACTGTGTGAAAAAAGTTGCCACCTTCCAGCTCACAGGGAAACAGATAGATTCAGTATTAACTAAAACAGTTGTATGAAATGTTCCTGAAGGTAGAAATAGGAGGCAGTGGTTGCAGAGGGCAACAGTGCAAGCTGTGCCCTGCCTGACCTTACTGCAGGGGCCTGCTGCCAGAGCTGCTGTGAGGCAGAAGGCACTGCCCACCCATGACTCCAGAAGGCACATTTCATGGCAGATGAGCTTCAGCAGGAGAGAGAGAGAGCTTTTCCTAGCTCATTGTCACTCCTGGGGACAGCACAGCCATCATAGTGATGGCAGGCACTGAATGGGAGCTGAACTGAAGCTGTCTGTAGTGGCAATGTGGAGCATTTTTAAAGCATTAATTATTGTTCCAGATTCCCAAGGCATGTAGTGGATTCACTGTCAGTGGGAATACTTAAGTCAAGCTTTGCAGCCATTCAAAGGGTGGTGATACCCTGGTGCAGGCAGAAACACTGAGCTTGACATGGGGACTGTTGCTGACGAATTCTGTGGAGGATCAGAAAGACCTCAGAGCTGCTCCTCAAAAGGACTTAAAGCTCTCTGTTATCTAATCCCAGACTACTTTCACAGCCACCACCCTCATTTTACTCCAGTATTCGCTTTGCTTTCAAACTGGAGTTCGTGCTCTGTCTCCATGGGGAGCTGGCAGTGCAGGGCTCTTAACACTCAGTGGGTGTCAGAAAAATAGCAATTTCAGATGTACCTTGTAACAGTCAGCCAAACAATGTTGTTTTCTTTAAAATCACAACTGTGTTAGTTCGGACTGAAAAAAGTAAAGCCCCTGACTCTTACTTAGGCACAAAGCATCCTGATAAATCCATTTGAAACTGGAAAACTGCCAACTAGATATTCAAAACTGTGTTACTTATTGCTTTCAGTAAAATTCTGGAAGCTAGCCAAAACCAAAAGAGTGTTTACGAGAGGTTTTGTTTTGAAAAACAGACAAAATTATATGTGATATCCAGATCAGATTCCTACCACATAAGAGCTATAAACTATGTTTGTCTTGCTTTTGCTGAGACACTGAAGTGTCCTGTGCGATACAGATTTGGACGGTTTCAGGCATTCTTTTCCCCACAGCCTTATTTATCGCAGATTTTGTCAGGTGGATTTCTTATCAAAAACCTTCACAAGGCCCAGATTAGGATCTGCTGTTTGGTCTATTTTGGTTTTGTTGTTCATCAACAAAAGAGCTGCAAAATAAAAGTCAGAATGTAAAAGTGAGTCCAGGTAGGCTAAGGCAGAGACCTGCACACTTTTCAGCTGGAAGACCCTGTCTGATGTCACAGATAACCTCCCACAGCCTAGCAGTGGGTTTATTAAGCACTGATAAGCGCTGTTCTGAAGTTTCTCTCATGAAAGCCCTACCCTGCTCAAAGTCATGCTTGGTTCTTCATGGCCAATGTGAGATGCAAAGTACCTTGTCTTTCTTTAGCTTGGGTAAGAACTGAAGCACTCGCAGGAGGAATATCTGGAGGAATAGGCTTTCTGAAGAAGTCAAGCCACAAATCAGCAAAGTTGGGACCTGTCTTTTTTTCTTCCCTGAAATTGCTCCTTTGCACAGCAGGGGAAGCAGGAACAGCCCCTAGTGTAAGTAAAACCATCCCTGCAGAATTTGAACTATTATTCCCTGCAGAGTTTGAACAATTATTGTCATGTCTATCTGGAAGACACTCAGAGGGATCTTTTTTTTCTTTTTTAGAGTGCATGTTGTGTTCATCAGCCAGTTCTTTTTTCCACGGGCATTCTCACAACCTCCCTGTGTTTACCACAGTGGCAGAGCTTTGCATAGTTTTGAAATTGTCATAATTTCTTCACTCCTTAATGCAGCTTAACTTCACATAGCTGATTTCAAGTACTGTTTCAATAAGAAAATGGAGTTTACTTAGCTGTTAAGGTAATCTCCAAAGAGAAGGGTATTCATTCCAATTCCAGCTCCACTTCTCAGGCAGTTTTACAGTCAGCTTCTGCAGGGAATACCAGAGCAGTGATTCATCGTTAAAGGCAGTCCATCCCATCTCAAGGTGAGAACACTGGATTTCCCAAACGTCACAGTTTATAAAATTTAGTCAGTGATGAGGCTCCATTTTTTGTGCTGTCAGTACTTTTTGTCTGTTTTATTTTAAGAATTTCCAACCCAGAGATGGTGATTATTTTTTTTCTTTATTCATAGGCATAAAATCAGGAGCTCTGGAAGCATTACAAAACAAATATTAGGTGATAAATCAAAGCAGTCTTGGGAAGCATCATGTGCCATGGGAGAGACAATCAATAGTAGAACCTATACATAGCAAATTAGTTCTGTAATAAATTGCATTCCAGGCCCTGGGCCCTTCTAGTATTTAATCACTTTGTTATCTCTTCCTATAATAGTACAGAGTATGTGCCTACAGTGATTTGCAGGATATATTTGTGCTAAGAATTACAGACTGAATTCCTGTAGTTCAATTGCCTCTTCAAGTTCATGGCAAAGCTTGTACAAACTTCTGTGGGACCAAGGCTTGCTTCAGGATGAAAATTACAGATTAGTTCAGAGCAGAGACACAAAGTGCTGTGCAGAAAGTCACAGTTCTTTGCCACATGTGGAAACTCTTGTCTACATTATGATGACATCCATGTGTAACTGAACTTGCTGAGAGCCAGTGTGGACATAGAGGTCCAAGGGGAAAAAGTGTGCTGGATGATGAAGATATTCATGTCCTGTGAGTGTGTACAGTAACCTAGACAGTTCTTTCCCCAGTTAATGGGAATCAATTAGTCCTAAATGTTCAAAGCTATCAACAGTTGAATCCAAAAGAGACAAGAAGAAAACACAGGGATACAGAATGACACAATTCATTTTTTTGTAATAATTGTATTTCTAATCTTTCAATAACCCAAAAGGAAAATTCAGTTGCCACCTTAAATGAGTTTCCAGCAGTTCCAGGGACACAATATGCTTTGAGATGAAACAAGAGCTCTCTTGTCCCTAAGATTCCTGATCTTTAGTCAAGAACAATGAAAAATAATAGAAATACATAGAGGCCAGCTGAAGATGAAGCCTCTTCAGTAGCGGTACCACTTTGAATCATGAATGCTGCCATTCAGGTTTGGAAAAGCAACTTCAAAGTCAGTGACATATTTACCTGGCTTGGTGCCCTGTAGGTCCTTCCTCCCATCCTTGCTGTGTTTCTGTTTGTGCACAGGAAAGCTAAACCATGCTCTGAGTCATGGCCATGCAATGAAGTCAGTGACCAGTTTTGCTTCATTAAAACTATAATGAGTGTTGCTGGTCCTGGAAGTGTTGGGCACTGCTTTGTGGCAAAGCTGTATGCATTCTTTCAGGGCAGTTGGCCACAGCAGAGCCAGCAGGAGTATGTCTTTTGTTCTTTTGATACACACTCCTAGCAAAGCAGCTGCCATTTTCCAGGTAAACTAAGGAGGAACGTCAGAGCTCAGAGCTCCAGCAGCATAGCAAAGCATTCTGATGTAGACAGCTACTGACCTGCGGCAGCCTGAAAGTGTGTGTTACATAACTTCCAAATGCAGATGAAAAGGGTCTTGTAATAATAAGCTTAACTTCAGTCTTAGGCTTTTCAGATCATTAAACTAGATATATAAAAAAATCAGATTCTTTGCTACCATGTATTTCAGTCAGCCTAACTCTTCATCTGTCTTCTTAACAAGTCCAGGTTGTTAGGAACCATGTCGTATTTATTTTGGAATATCTTTTTAAGTGTCACATATGCTTTGAATGTGCTTATCAATGGCAGCTTTACATTCTCAGAGATGAGGATGGGCACTGAGGTGGTTTTAAGAGCAGTTGTCTGCCACATTTGGCACTTTGTATCCACAAGGCCATGCCACCCTTGATCAGGGGTATAGTCCTGGAGATACTCTTCCTTTCCCAGCTCCAATACTTGCCACCTTTCTTACTGCAACCCATGGACTGGGATGGCAGTCCTCCCCGCCGAGCCCAGGAGCAGGCGGTGTGTCCCGATGGGCATGCCAAGAGTTAAAGGGCTGAAGGAGTGCCTGGAAGCTGCGTTACCCTGAAGTCTTCAGATGGGAGGGATCTTTGTCAGCATTCATGGGTCTCTGCATAAAGGCGAAGGGAGCCAATTACTAGCTCAATTAAATATATATACCACTGAAGTTTAGACGAGACAGATTGCATTCGTTGGGAGACTTGAATAAAAACACTTCTCAAAAGTGCTCTCACTCCAAAGCAAAGGCTGTTTGCCCTAGTACATTTTCCTTTTGGCCGATTTAAATTTACCACCTTTTTTTTTCGTTTTGCTTTGTTTTGTTTTGTTTTAATGCACTGTTAAATCTTTTCATCCTTTCAGAATCAAAGTGATTTCAGATTTTCTTGCCTTCCCTTTACTTTTTTCTGCTCATTTTTTGTTTGTTTGTTTGTTGGGGGGGGGGAATTATTTTTTTGTTTGTTTGTTTGCTTGTTTGGTTTTTTGCGTAGTGGCCGACGGTGCCCAGCGCCTCTGCCACACGGGTCATTCCCCCAGGTCACAGGCGGGTTCCTCTGCGCCCCGCCGGCCCTGCCGCGGGTGTCCCGGGCTCCAGCGGGACCGTGCGGGAAGAGATCCCGGAGGCTGCGGCGGTGCCTCCCCGAGGCCACCACCGGAGGGCGCCCTTGGCCAGCCCGGCGGTGCCGCCGCCGCCGCCCGGGTAACCAGGGGATGCCCGGGCAGCTGGGGATGGAAGGGGCTGTTCTCGGTCGTTTCTGTCCGTCCTCGCAGACCTGCGCTTTCCCGCTCCAAACTGTTTCAAAACACTCAAATGAAATGGAAAAAAACCCTCAATCGGTGGGCGGGGGTTGGGGGTGGGAACGGGCAGTGGGCGGGTAAAGAAAGAGGGTTTTCCAGCAGCTTTTGCCCTTCCGAGGCAGGCTCACAGCTTTCATGCTCCAGTCCCATCACCCCTTTCCTCTAATTTGATAGAGCCTCTCACTCAGCCACACGACAGGCAAAGAAAATACTGAAGAAATAAACAGAAAAACTTCAGTTTGATTCTATCCCTATATTTTGCAGCCCATTCTGTCATTACTTCCACTGGAAGTGACATATTCTCCTGCAATGACCATTAGCAATTTTATTGCAGAAATTTTCTGCATTCCTCGGGATTCCACTGCAGCTGAGCCCATCCACAGGCTGCTCAGTGGAAAGCAAACACCCGCACAAGTCTGTGCACCCAAGCTGTGCCTGGGGATTACCAGCTAAGAGATCTGCTTTTTTGTCTGGACACTGGGGCGTTCACGGCACTTGCTACTTGAACTAGTCCTTGTGGCTGGCCGTGGAGGAATGGTGCAATGCAGAGGCCAGGACAAAAGTAGGTAAACTAGGCCCCAGATTTCCACAGCAATACCTGGGAGCCCTGTCAGCTGACTTCAAGCTCTGTCTCTACCCTAGCAGACAAACCTGACGTGGGAGCTTCCTGGTGTGAGCAGAGGGACAAAGGTGCTTTCTATCAGGATGGCTTAGCCCAAGTACAGGTGTGCTTGAACGTGCCTGCCTACTGTTTCTGTTGCCTTTGAGCTGCATGGTCGGAACTGACTTAGTGTCATGCTGTGTGGATGTAGCTTGACAAAGGAGCCTATTTTGACCAGACCTTCATATGTCAAGAAACTGAAATGTAGCTGACCAGTAAAGAGTTGAAATGACCTTTGAGGCATCTTGTAAAGGAAAACTGAGAAGGGATGTGAAGCCAAATCTTTCACCCATCAGCTCTCTGAGATGCCACAAAGTTCAGCAGTGGTTTGCATGCACACAAACCTTTATGGGGCATTTGAAAACAAGCGAAGATGTTTCCTGAAGCAGGGGGTATAGAGATGTGTAGAGAACTTTTATTATCTGCTTGCTGTCTGTGTGAAGAGCAAGAAGTAGGGAACTGCAAAGGGACTGTACACAGCTGTTCACACTGGAAAAAGGAAAAGCAACTTGCCCAAAAGAGAAACCTCTTTTTATCTTTGCACAGCCTGAGGACCTTCGTGCTTGGAGAAGTGGAAGTCAGTGTGAATATTCAAACTGGGCAATCTGTAATGTGAGCAGTGAAAGAAAGTGCTGCAGTCAGGCAGAGACTGAAGAATGTCAGTCCCTGGCACACTGGTTAAAAACTGCTTTCAGGCAAGGTTCAATCCAAAGATAGATTGAAGTAACAGACCATCCGATTTGATTGTAGCAGGAGACGAGAAAGACACAGAAAAGCAGACAAGGAGGTCTATTAAAACTCAGCCAGAACAGAAGGAAATACCAAGACCTCCTCCGTCAGGTGGGGTGTTTCAGATATAAAGCCTCTACCTTTAGCATTAAACCTTAAAGACCCAGAAACATCAAGCTGCTTAAGCCAAAGCAGCTAAGCCTAGGTTAAACAGCTAGCAGAAATGCCTAGCTGGAGCAGAAGTGGCAGCCAGGGTAGTAATACTCATTCGCTTGGACAAATGTGTATTTTCTTCCATTTAATCAGTGGTTCTGTCTGCTTTGCTGTATGTTCCTCAGCAGCTCCAGCTCTCACTTTCCACATTGGGCAGCCAGGGACAGGCTATGGAGCAAGAAAGACAGTGGTCTCCTTCATGCCTTAGCAGAACCAAGACATTTCTCTGTCTTGTGTTTCTTACTCTCTGCCCTCTTCAGCAAACCTATCTTCTCTTTCCAGCCTCCTGTACCATCTTTTTTTGACATGCTCCTGCTCCTCCATCTTTATATGAAATCCCCACATTTAAATAATTTTGAATGGAGGTTCGCTTTCCTCTCTCTCCAAAAACAGCTTTTCTCCATTTCCTCATTTGTGAGTCTGTGGGTCAACTCCAAGGAGAACTCACAGGTATGAACTCTGGTTGCTTTATGTGGCTCTTGTACAACCAGATAGCTTTCTGTATGCACACATGTTGTGCTTAGTGTAAAGAACCACCTCTTTCACAGTGAAAACACAGCCCCTGTGCCTGCCAGGCCAGCTCTGTGGCTTTTATTGCCTGTCATAGGAGAGAGATGGCTGCAAGCAGATAGGCAGGAAGACAGCTTGAATGGATTTTCAGCTGTGAAAATATATCAGCTGTCTGCCCCAGACCCAGAAAGATTGAGTGCAGCCACAGAGCAAGTTCTCTTCACAGGGGTAAAACCTCTTGAGCTCCCCAGAGCTCAGCCTGGCAGTGCGGCAGCACCCTAGGGGTAGGGATCTCCTTAACCCAGTCCACATCTCTTTTTGCAGTCCCATTGCATCCAGTCTGCATTCAGTGGTGCCAGCATGGCTGTGCTTTGCAGAGCCCCACATGAACTTTCTGGAAGTGTTGCCAGAAGGTGCCTGCAGCCACCTTCCCAGTGAAGTCATTAACAGGCCATGTTTACACAGAAAAAATAAAACTCCTTAAAGAATGTGACGTAGGCTCACAGGGAGGCCAGTTGCCTTTTTTAAAACAGAGTGACACACTTGAAGGCTGCCAGATTCTGCAGCTCTTACATGGTGTGCGGGTGGTGATTTTTTTTCATATTATTCCCCATTTGCCTGGGTCTGATTTTAATTAAAAACAGATTGAGAAGCTTAGGGGAAAAAAATAGGAAAAAAAAAAAGAGAATTAGGAATTATAAAAGCCAAACACAAATCCTCTGACGATTGTCACTGCTTGGAGTTACAACACATGCAGAAGATGGCAAAAGTACTGTCAGTGAATCACCGCAGAATGCGTCGATTTGTTTAATTCCTCAGGAGTCGTGACATGACTCATTCCCAACCTGGAGACCAAAGGGAGGTTTTGAAGGAAAAACGTTGGGTAAAGCAGGCTTTTTGCAAAAGGATAAGGACAGTTTTAATTCTAGCTTTTGATAAAATTTCATTAATGCTCTGCAATGTCATTGCAAAACAAGGCTATCCCTGTTTGCTAACATCAGGCACTTGTGTTTAGTGGAGCAAATTGGCTACAGGTGGGCTGGACAATGCTGAGTAGGATTTCATTTCTGTCACTGACAAGTGCTTTCTGATGTTTTGATGTGTTTTTTCATACACTTTTGAAAACCCAGTTTTGTAACTGACGTGACTACTCTGCAGGCAGGATCCTTAAGAAGTGAGGTGCTCTAAAAATTCTACTCAAAAGACACCATCCTTTTTCAGTGGAGATTTGTCAGGCACTGCATCTGATTCACATGGGAAAAGAAATTTTGATCATATGAGTCACTTCAGTCTTTGGATACTTAACAAAATGTACGGTGTGATCCAATGCATGACTAATGTGTTTGTGTATTTAAGAGTCTGTGGATGCTAATGGAAGTTACAGAGCCGTATCTAGAAAAGAAGACACTTCAGAGCATATTGGTTCATTAACTTTCATCTATACATAATCAGCTGCTGTTTTATAGATCTAAAAAAGATTCCTTAATGCTTTGTGTGTTTTAGGACTGCACTTCAAAAGTTCCCTACATCAAGTCTTTGTTTAAACATCCCACTCATCTACCATTAACCATTGTGTTTCATTTCAGCTCATTTGCAAGGCCTGCGCTCTGTCTAATTAACAAAAATTTTGCTGCTTGCTGGCTGCCCTTCTCCGACCTGTCACTCCCAAATATGTTCATGAGAAATTTCAGCCTCCTTTTGTTAATTGCAGTTTCAAAGTGACCTTTATTCTCTCTGGATACCTTCATTATTCACAGGTAGTTACTAAGTAACCTGTAGAAATGCTGGAGGCATTGCATCTGTTATTAAGAGTCGTGCTCACTGGCTATTCAGTGTTGGTGGTGTGCGACTGAGGGCCAAAACCCTCTGGGATTGGCTCTGCCCTCCATTTGAAAAGGATGCTCGTGAACCAAACTTCTTGAAACTTTTTAATTAACAGGGATTTTCTAATGACAAACTGAGCTTGCAATAGCGAGAAAAAATTTACAGAAAAGTCCTTATATTTGTCATTCTCTTAAACCAACGGTTTGCATATAATGATTCAAACAAAATAATTAGCTGCATTGTAAATTAATACCATCATGAAAATTAGTGTTAAATCATTTCTATCCACCCTAGTAGTGGATTTCTTTGGTGAGAATTCATACTAAGAACTGCTTATGTCAAACTTAGTGAAACTTTGTGATAGTTTCATTTATAACTGGCAGAAGTTTGAAACACACTGCTTTTGAATTTTCTCATTCTTTGAATCCTTGTTTATAGTAGAATCATAGAATGGTTTGGGCTGGAAGGGACCTTAAAGATCACCTAGGTCCAAACCCCCTGCCATGGGCAGGGACACCTTTAACTAGACCAGGTTGCTCGAAGCCCCATCCAACCTGACCTTGAACACTTCCAGAGCCGGGTCATCCACAACTTCTCTGGGCAACCTGTTCCCATTCCTCAGCACCCGCAGAAGAATTTTGTCCTAATATCTAATTTAAACCTGCTTTCTTTCAGTTTGAATCCACACACATCCCACCCCCACCCCCCCTCCGTCCTGTCACTGCATGCCTTTGTAAATAGTCTCTCTCTACCTTTCTTGTAGACTCCCTTCAGGTACTTGAAGGCCACAATTATGTCGCTCTGAAGCTTTCTTTTCTCCATGACTACTTAAGACATGCATACATTTTTCAGCTCTCTCACGTGTATTCTCTTGACTCATTTCCTTCCCTTTCCTACTTTTGGCTGTGTTTTGCACAGGCAATATACCGTGATATTTGAACACCCATCACGTTACTTTGGCACCACACTGTAATGAGGTATGTGGGCAGAATGAACCAGAAATTAGTTTTGAGCTCGGGGTCCAAGCCCATCTCAGCTGACATAGGTAACATTATCTTTGCCTCATCCTTCAGCTGTTAGTACTGAGCAGAGCTGTCACAGCACGAAGGAGCCAGGGCAACCAAAAATACCTTCTGAGTCTCTCACAGGTCAAATATAGTGTCACCCCAGTCCTGTGCTGAGTTTAAAGCAGTTTCAGTAGTGATGCCAGGCAGTGACAACAGTACCTAATTCTGAACCTAATGGAGAAACGACATAACAGAAGAAGAAAAGGAAACTTTCAACCAGTCTGCCCCAGGCCAGTAGGACCAGAAAGCATTTTCAGTGATCCCACCACTGGCTTTAGACGTGAAAGAAAGGAATAAGGGCTCTCTGTCAAGTTTGCAGTACTGTGTCCCAAGTCTCTTCTCAACCCATGATAACCCCTTTAAGTGGTCAGCATTAGCTCATTAGCAGGAGGATTTGACAGCCACTAGCACCTGAGCCTGTTGAAATCTTTTTCTTCCCTCTCCAGAAGTGTTCAAGGCCAGGTTGGATGAGGCTTTGAGCAATCAGGTCCAGTGAAAAATGTCCCTGCCCATAGCAGGGGAGCGGAAAGTAGATGATCTTTAAGATCCCTTCCAACTATGATCCTATGATCTGTCTGACTTTAAAAAAGAACAAAGGCCAAATGCATATAGCAAAGAAGACACTGAGCCCATCCTCTTCTGAAAATACACATGCTATGAATGATGACCTCTGTGTCAACCCACAGCACTGTCTTAGCACTAAATTCTCCCTGGTAACATTGCAAAACACCTGTTCCTTTCATATTTTATTTGTCATGCTATTATAATTGTTGCTCCACAGAGTAGCACTAGAACATTGCCCTTCCTTTTCCAGAAACCAAACAGATTGTACCACTGTTTGGTACCACTGGTGTTGCAACTTGCCCAGTCACAAATTGGCTGCTTGGCAGTGTTATGAATGCCAGGTATATTGCAGTATTTTTCACCTTCAAGGCAGTGCAATCATCAAACACTGATTTGGGATTATTCTGTTTCCCCATGAGAGGTGACACTCATGCTATTTTCAGGGTTGCAACATTACCTTGGCTTTTGCTGGCATCTGTCAGGTGCCATTCCTTGCAATGCCACCAACTCCTGCAGCAGGCATGGGAAGGCTGACAATGGCTGCAGATCCTGCTGCAATCAGGCTCTGTAACAGTAATGTCAAACTGCTGAACCTAATTGAAGGGAAAGATGTTGATTTAGAAACAGTGCAAGCAGTGTTGCGTTTTTGAGGAGCTCCTAAGTGCTTACTCCGTTGGGAACCAGCTGCAGAGCTGTGGTCTGGATGCAGGCCCTGGCATACAGCTGACATTGAACAGGGATAGGTTTACTCCGTGGTAATATCCGTTTAACCCTGGTATAGAAGTTCCAGCAGATTTTTGTTTCTTGTTTATTTTGTTGCAAATGTATTTTGGGAAGGTGAATTTATTCATGTGTCCGCGCTCTGGCTTTATTTGGTAACTTGACTGGCAGTTTTCGTTTTGCTTAAGCTGCCCCAACCTGCTGCACTGTTTGAAGTAAATGGACAAAAAAAGGAAGAAGCGTGTGTTGGGAAAAGAAGGGAGAGATTGTGGCTCCTTTGATGAGGTGGCAAAGCCTGTCTAAGATGAAGGGAATCTCTTACTGCTACACCAGGGCCGCTGGAAAGTCGCAACAGCATTTGATATCGAGAATCCTTGTGTGTAACTTTGAGTTATCAGACTACAGACTCACTGGCAACAAGGGTTTCTTTTTTTCCTGAGAGCAGTCTGGTGTCTGATATCTGCAGCCAGATGTTGTGACAGTACTTTGTCCTGCTTCTGATTTAAAAATATACTACTTGCCACCCAATGGACCAGGGGCAGGAGCTGACTATGCCCACAGCATGTCTTGCTATTGGACTGGACAGTCACCCTGGGTGCTAGGGGAGACTTCTGTTTCCATGAACATTAATTTCCTTGCAGTGACCAAGCCTGAAAGGTCAGAGGGAATGTTATGGCAATAATGCATTTGCAGGAGGCATTTCTCTGGGCTGTGCTTCACCTTGGTTAAAACGAAGGTTGACTCTCTGCCAAAGCATCCAACTTCAGTTCACACCAGACGTCTGAGTAACTACAGCAGAGTGACACGTGGTGGCCAGAGTTAAAGTCCAGACACGAGATCATAGTGGTGAGCTTTCCATCTTGCAAAAAAACTCACTGGGCTTTCCTTTCACCTTAAACTGACCACTTGTCACAACATGTCTCTGTTTCTAGGGCAGAAGTATTTAAGAAAGTCTTTTGTCCTTGCTGTGGAGTTGTATAGAAGCAGGAGTTCTTTCCTTGTATGTAATCCTAAAGCATGTCACTATCTGATGCAGAGCCACTCCATTAACCATTTTGTAAGCAAAATTTTGGACTTTTGGTGTATGACTCATACCTCTAAATCTGTTCTAGAACAGGCAGAGGGTATGTGAGAGGCTAATGGAAAATCGGAGCTTGTAATTGTCCAGCTTTAAAATGTAGAGTCAAAAGGTGCTGACAATGATGAAAGACTGTATTTGTGTCATCATGCCAGTATGCTGATCCATCAGTGCTGGTGCATGTGGAATACCTCTGTGACAGCTTTCACAAAGTTATACATCAAATTACAGGCACACGCGAGTGCCTTTGGAAAAATGGCTTTTGTAAAACTCATTTTCCCCTGGCTACACATTCACATTCTGTGAATGGGTCACTACTGATAAAAATAGATAAAGGAAATAGGGTGGAGTAGTGTAAAACTGGGAAAAATACTTTACAGTGTATTCAGGGTGATGGTTTATAGCAAAGTAGGTAGACAGACCTCTCACCAATCTCTTCCTCTCCCATTCACTGTTACAGTGCTGCAGCATGGTGAGAAGCTGTAACAACCAGGTCATTTTGAAAATGAAAGAAGAAGATGAAAATTCAGAAGAATACAGCTGTGCTTGTCAGGAAAAGCAAGTCAGTAGAGCAGAATTTTGTCAAAAGCAAATGTTACTGTTTGGGGAAAAATTTAGGATTTGGCTTTGGATTTGGCTCTAGAGCCTTATGAGGTGACAAAAGGCAGTGTTCATTTTTGCTTTCTTCCACCTTCAACCTAAAAGGATGATGAGGACCATGGATAACTGTGTGCATTCCAGGGCAGACTACCCGAAGGGATCTCATTAGCTCAGCAGATATAAACAGCCAAGACAAAGTACAGTGTATGAACATCACACCAATGACATCAGACAATGAGAACAGACAATGCCAGAAGGACCTGAGAACATTCTGGCCAACTTGATGTTTACTGGCTTCCAGGTCCTGTATTAAATGTTGTTACTGAGAACATGGATTTAAAGTATGTTCCAAAACCAAGACAGATAAGCAGTAAAAACACTGCATGTAGCAAGTGCAAGGTGAGAATTCCACTGACTGCATAGTGAAATTGTCTCACTACAAACCCAAAGCTAGCCCCTTGCTAGCTGAGTGTGAAGGGTTTCTCCAGAGGGCCCTGATACAGAGACTCTGAGAGTTTTGGAGACCCTGCTTTGCATATGTAGTTATGACATTGCGAATCCTGACGTGGATCTGCTCCTGATGTAAATACAATGAGTACAGAATTAATCATTATTTTCACACCAAATACTGCAAGGTCAGTGTCTATGAATGGGTCTAATTTCTTGTGTATCCTATGGGAACAACTAGACTGTCCAAGTGATCCAGACTGATGCAGGAGCATTAATTTCCACTTCCTGAGGATGCATCCCACCAAACAACAGCAATATCAATAACTGCAGAATGTTTAGTAATTCACTACATAACAGAAAAAGATAATTGTTTCAGATAATAGATAGCTCTTGGTTAAAATAGTTATATGTCTGGTCTGTAACTGCACTGTATAGGCTTTTCCTCATAATTTACATGTGATGAAAACTTGAGTTGTGAACAACAAATGGTCTTCAGACTTTACATGGTTGTACTTAGTAAAAACTGTATCAGTGAAGGGCTACTAAACTGCAGAATCATAACAATTTCTCTTTCTCACATTCCCTTGACTCTTCTCTATGGTTTGCTAATCCATCACTACTCTTTACATCCTAGCCTTTCTGTTGCTGCAAATCATCCCTGTCTAAAAACGTAAGAAGTGGCAAAGACAATGTTTCCCTTTATTTGACTGCTACTCTCCTTAACGTGATTTTTCTCTCCTGGTGGGTAGTTCTGTAGCACCCAATTCATGCTGGTGAATTGTGCATACACATAACATCCTAGCTCATTTATGGTGTAAGGACCCAGAGACCTTAGTGGGATACGGGGCCTTCCATATCTAGGTCACCAGTGTGCAAATAAGTAGGTCAGTAAGGAGTGGAAGTAGGTTATCCAATTGTTGTGTGGGGTGAGGGCTGCCGATCCACTTCTAGGGTACATTTTCAGAGCACAATAAAACAGCATCATAACTGACATTGACATTGACTGGTGTCCCCCCTGGCGATCTCCACAGAGATGCCATGAAATAAATGGACAAGGAAACAAAACTACCCTGTCACATGGGAGAGGGCACACCCGGGTCTCAGTGCAGGCATATTGGGAGAGCAGCACGTAGCCTGGCTGGTGAAGCTTTTGCTTTTCCATGCATTCTGTGCCTGATTAATGGACAGAAAAAGGACTCCACTTTCCAGGCCTTTATTCTGACACATTTCATCAGCACTATCACTTGAGAGTACATATAAGACAAATAGTTTTATCCTATTATGTCAGAACAAATTGCACCCTGCAGGCCTGATTCTCTGCACCATTATGCCAGTTTTACGCTGGTGCAGTTTTACTGAGCACTGATGAGCCCCACCAGACTAAAACCAGTGTGACAGCATGAAGATGCAGGGTCTTCATCTTCCAGAGGATGGAAGAGAAAGCTCCAAGGCCCTGCTGCATTAATAGCAGTGCTCCCAAATACAACCTTGGTGAAAAGTAGAGCCAGACACTGTACTTTGAAGCATGGTTATTTCTACGTCAAGGAACAGAAAGACATGATCATGGTATTGTACATTAGTTGTGTTCTAGCAGGTCCTGGTCTGACTCTGTTAGGTTTCTATAGGAAGCACAGGTTAGAAGAGAAACCGATGGCTTGTTCCCACAGGCTGGCGGCAATTTAGAGCAATGTCTCCCCTCAGCTCTGGATCCATTTACCTCTCAGCCAGATACAAGCATTTAACAAAGTGTTTGAAAGAAGGTACTTCTGCAGTATCCATTCTGTGGTTTTCTTGTAAAGAAACAGCTGCTCAGAGTGAGAGGAAGAGAAGACGCAAAAGAACGCAAAGCAGATGCCATGTGGTACTTTGTAAGAGCAGAGAATCTTGCAAGCTATTCCCAGTTGCTTTTTCATTAGGGTCCCCCAAAGCACCTGAGGATGAGGAATGTCTGGATTTGCAAAGCTGGTATGGAGTTTGTCCAGGTTTCCTAAATTCCTCCAGGCTGCCCCATGCAGCCAGTGAGCCAGAAGAGTGAGGAGGAAATGGTCACATCATTTCCCACCCACCTGGCTTATGTAGTTTCTTTGCTCATCTTTCAGTGTGCTACATTTCTATGCTGGTTTGGATATAAAACCAATTTGCAATGGGGGCAAGGGCGCGAAGCCATACATTAATCCAAATGAATCAGACAAATTATGAATGTTCCCTTTGCCTCTCTCTGACAATAAAGTTGTGTTCAGATTCCAGCCTTTAACTGAATTATTTTTAAATACAACTGTATTTGAGCTCTAAGCCCTTCAACACCTGCAATGAGCCCCAGCTCACCCCTGAAGTCTTCTGTGACTGAATACAGGAGTAACTGAGCAACACATGCAAAAGGGGGGAATGGCAGATGCCATGTTAAACAAAGACAAAATATAAATTACTACAGTGATCTCAGCTGTTTAAAAAAAAATATGCTGACAAAAGACCAGAGTGCTTTTTGGCATTTTTAGTAGGAATTTCTTTAATACCCACCCCTGTAATATCTGCTTGCTCTGTTCAATAGTTTTTTCCTTGCTATCTCTTCCTTGTCCTAGCCCTATCTTAGGGCTGCAGAGCCCTTACAAACATCGGGAGAATTACTATTATCTGCATTTTCCTGGGGGCAGCATAAAATGTGATCCAAGAACATCCTTCCTCTCAACTTCCCATCTCCCTAGATAAGAGTGCTCTGCACAATTCGCTTCTGTTACTATTCAGTGCTTCCAAACCCCCTGGTTTTTACTTTGCTGGAAGATGGAGACTGCTGATATGTGTAACCTAGTATGATTCTCTTCAATTTTTAAAACTATGTCTAGGCTTTGTTATGCTTAGTTCTTGTATGGTAGGAAAAAAAAAAAAAAAAAAGAAGAACTCACCCGTATATAAGATATAGATAAGCAAGTAACTCAGCATGCCTGCCTGGAAATAGCTTGATTTTTATCAGGAAATAAGCATTCACAGAAACCTTAGTTAAGCAGCATCGTGTGTCAGTCCCTTTAAGGCTCTTACTTAGAAACATCCATTCTATAATATATGTATATGAAATAGATTTGAGGACAAATAGTTACTAGTTATTAGTTTCTTATAGAAAATTTCAGAGCACTTAAATAGACTATGCTCCCAAATTGACTGTAAGGTAGGTAGGAAACATGAATCTCACCACCTTTTTACTCTTCATCTGCGTTATGTATGTTCACTGACTCAGAGAGGCATGGGCTACAGCTATACCAGTAAATTAATGCCCAGGACCACTCCCTGGATGAAGCCAACCATGTTCTTAGTCTTAAATTCTCCTTAAATTCCAAATCAGTGTGGCTGCACCCACACTACCTGTGGGGAATGGTACTTGGCCTACCCTACATGTGCCCAGA